>NC_091469.1:493012387-493089887 GCF_036971445.1 Narcine bancroftii
AAGGAAAATCCTCAGGGTTTCTGCAGGTATATTAAGAGAAAAAGGACAGTCAGGGACAAAACTGTTCCCCTTGAAGATCAGAGAGGTCGGCTTTGTATGGAGCCAAAAGAGTTGTGGGAAGTAAGGAAAACAAGCAGTGAGGACTTTATCCTTTGGAGTGCAGGAGGATGAGAGGTGATCTCACAGAGGTGGACAAAATCATGCGAGGAATGGATCGGGTGGACGCAAAGAGTCTTTTGCCCAGGGTCAAGGAATCAGTAACCAGGGGACACAGGTTTAAATTGGGAGGGATGGCTGGTGAAAGACTGAACAGAGAGGTGGTGGGTGTGTGGAACGGGCTTTGAGGCAGGTCCTATTGCAATGTGTAAGATATAAACTGGGCAGATACCTGGATTGGGTGGAGAAATGGGGCCAAACGCAGGCAGGTGGGGCGAGACCTTGGTTGGCATGTGCAATGTGGGCCAAAGGGCCTGCTTCCACACTCTCTGACTGTGTGAGATTTTGCAGAAGCTGAATTTGTCCCCACAGACCGGCAGTTGGGGAAGGACACTATGGCACAACAGGCAAACCGTTGGTGATGCCAGGGATGGTGAAATGGGAAGGAAAGCCACTTCCTCATGAGGTACTGATGGAGAAGGACAATTTATATTTTGAGATGCTTTTGACTTGTATCTCAATGCTAAAGCTTTTGCTTTTAACACAAGATGGCTGACAAACCTTTAATGTGACATAAGATGGCTGAAAACTGACCTTGCAAATATGACCTTGCAAGAATGCTATGAGAATAGGCACCGATTATACAGACTCTGCAAGGACAGATACAATGAAAAACAAGACAAGTTAGCGAAACATCATTAGTTTTGTATTTTTCGGGGCAATCTCAGCCCGCAACATATTCTACTTTGTTTTTGAACAGTAAACACCAAAAAGCCAGAGTCCAGGGGTGGGAAACCATATTTTCATATAGAGAATGGTATAACATTAAGCGTGAGGGTCGTTCTGCCCTTTACTCATTTGAAATTGTATAAATAGAGAAGCAACCATCGGTATCTTTGAAGTGAGAGCTGAGGCTTCAGGGAGATGTCTGCTTTTTTTAAAAAAAAATTATTTTTCACACTATGAATCATATTGACCAAAATACACACAAACATTTCCCTCTTGAATATACCCAGTGTCATTTTCTCCCCTTTTTTCCCCTCCCCTCCCTCCTTCCCACCCCTCTCCCCGCCCACTAAACGTTCAACATATACAATACATTAAACCCATTAAACAATGTCATCACACAATTGTGTCATCTACTTTTACACACTGGGTTAGTTCATAGGGAAATGTCTGCTTGAGACATCTCCTGACTAGTCATCCTGGCTTCCCGTACACAAATTGAATATTTATAATAAAGCCTGAATGCTTTGAAGAGATATTTTTGCCGTGCGTTCTTTTGCAGTCTGATTTCATTTCAGAGATACGGAACGACTTCCACACCAAGCCTCTCTCCTTGACTTTCAGATAACTTCCGTCGAGTCCGTTCGCTCCCCGGATCAGCCCCTCTCCCCATGCCCCACGTGTCAGTCACTTGATTGGTGTCCCTTCCCTTGTGTTCCCCAGATCAGTCCATCTCCTCATGTTCCCCCTCCCCCAGGGCAGTCAAGACCATAGGAGTAGAAACATCGAGTCTGCCCCACCATTTAATCATGAGCTGACCCATTTCCCCACTCAGCCCCACTGCCCGGCCTTCTCCCCAGAACCTCTGATGCCCTGGCTAGTGAAGAACCTGCCAATCTCTGCCTTAAATACACCCAATGACCTGGCCTCCACAACTACCTGTGGCAACAAATTCCACAGTTTCACCACCCTCTGGCTGAAGGAATTCTGACACATCTCTGTTCTATGTGGACACCCTTAGATGCTGAAGTTGTGCCCTCTTGTCCCAGACTCTCCCACCGTGGGAAACGACCTTTCTACATTTACTCTGTCCTCACCATTCAACTTTTAAAATGTTTCATGGAGATCCCCCCTCATTCTCCTGAATTCCGGGTACAGTCCTAGATCTATCAAACGTTCCTTGTATGATAACCCTTTCATTCCCGGAATCATCCTTGTGAACCTCCTCTGAAGCCTCTCCAACAACAGCTCATCCTTTCTTAAATGAGGAGCCCAAAACTGCTCACAATCTCCATGAGGCCTCACCAGGGCCTTATAAACCCCCAACATCACATCCCTGCTCTGAGATTCTATTCCTGTGGAAGTGAACGCCAACATTGCATTTACCTTCTTTACCACCGACTCAACCTACAAGTTTCCCTTCAGGCTCCTGCACAAGGAATCCCAGGTCCCTTTGCATCTGGCGATTTTCAAATTTCTTGCCTATAGAAAATATTATTATTTGAAACTACAACATTACAAAACACAAAACACAGACAGATCTTCAACTAAAATCCATCATTACCAGGTGGCGACAGCTTGTGGAA
Source organism: Narcine bancroftii (assembly GCF_036971445.1). Lineage (NCBI taxonomy): Eukaryota > Metazoa > Chordata > Chondrichthyes > Torpediniformes > Narcinidae > Narcine > Narcine bancroftii. The sequence continues at coordinate 493,014,856 of NC_091469.1, forward strand.
GCAGTAATCACTCCCCCCTCTCTATTACACAGTACTTTACATCAAATTAAAACACGATTCTCACCATCAACCACACATGCGATCCCCTGGGGGGCCCCCGTTCCCGGAACTCGCCCACCGGCCCCCTCAGACACTGCATCCAACACCGCACTGACCCGGATGTAACCCCGAAAAGAGGGGCAGGCAGTCAGATCTCCCCACCCCCTCGACCAGCCATTGCCCTGATGCATGCATAGACAGTTTCACCAGGCCCAGTGAGAACCCCACAAGGAGATCCTCCAAACACTCGACTACCCACCCACCCCCCCACACTAGGCGGCCGTAGATCAGGAGCACGGGGCAGAACTTGAGGAACAGCCCCTCCTTCAGATGGGTGAAGAAGGGGCTGCGCCCTCTTGCACTCCACATACACATGCAACACCATCACTTCCCAGCCCCCAATATGTCCCATGTCCGTATGAACCTTGCCCATCCACGCCCCTCTGCAGTCTTTGCCTGCACCCCTCCCTCTGGAAGCCGGTTCCATGCCCCCCACCTTCTGTGTCAATCATGACCCTGAGGCCCCTCTCACCTTAAACCCTCACCCTCTGCACTGGGAAAGAAACCTGATCTGATCCCCTCAGGGGTTGATAAATGCCCATCGGACCGGAGACACGGATGGGGCTGGGCTCTTTCTATGCTTTTCAAAATATTGAAAACCAGTAAAGTTGTTCAGAAGAAAGAAAATTAAAAACCTCACCAAACAGAATCATAGAAATGATTTCCAAAGCACAGCCACAATAAAGAAAGGAGAGAATACATTTAAATTAAGCAAAACCCTTAAATCATACAGTTATATTTAAAATATATCAATCAAAGAAAAGGCCCTTTAATCAAAACCCCTTCCATTAACAAAAAAAGCCCTCGCATGTGGGTATCAGCCACTCGGAAACCAACATCAAGGTTAGAACAATCTTAAAACTTTAAATGATGAGAATTGTCTATTCCCAAAAGGTGCCACAGAAGAGGTTGGTTAATAAGGAGAAATCCCGTGGAATTACGGGGAAGATATTAGACTGGGTGGAGCATTGGCTGATGGGCAGGAAGCAAAGGGTGGGAATAAAGGGATCCCGTTGCCAGTGACTAGTGGTGTCTGCAGGGGTCGGTGTTGGGACCACTTCTTTTTACAATGTATATTGATTTAGATTATGGACTGAATGGTTTTGTGGCCAAGTTTGCAGACGACAAGACAGGTGGTGGAGTAGGGAAGAAACTGAATCGTTGCAGAGAGACTTGGACAGCTTAGGAGAGTGGGGAAATGAGACACAATGTTGAGAAAGGTAAGGTTGCACACTTTGGAAGAGGAAATAAACAGGCAGATTATTTTTTGGATGGGGAGGAAATTCAAAATTCAGAAGAGCAAAGGGACTTGGGGGTCCTCATGCATAAAGAAAATGAATTCAATGTTGCATTCATTTCAAGGGGAATAGTGTACAAGAGTAAAGTGGTGTTGATGAGGCTCAAAGGGGCACTGGTGGGGCCTCAGTTGGAGAACTGTGTGCAGTTTTTGGACCCTCATCTGAGAAGGGATGTAATGATGTGGAGAGAGTCCAGAGATTGACAGGATGGTTCCAGGATGACAGGGGCTATCGAATGAGGAACGTTTATCGGCTCTAGGTCTGTGTTCATTGGTGGGGGGGGGGGGGCGGGATGAGCTAGACGATAGTTCCCAAAATGGTTGCTGCTGTGGCAATGAGAGAATAGGGGGCAGTGAGGAAACGGGAGGCGGTGAAGGAACAGGGTGGTGAGGGAACAGGGTGGTGAGGAAACGGGAGGCGGTGAAGGAACAGGGTGGTGAGGGAACAGGGTGGTGAGGAAACGGGAGGCGGTGAAGGAACAGGGTGGTGAGGGAACAGGGTGGTGAGGAAACGGGAGGCGGTGAAGGAACAGGGTGGTGAGGGAACAGGGTGGTGAGGAAACGGGAGGCGGTGAAGGAACAGGGTGGTGAGGGAACAGGGTGGTGAGGGAACAGGGTGGTGAGGGAACAGGGCGGTGAGGGAACAGGGTGGTGAGGAAATGGGAGGCGGTGAAGGAACAGGGTGGTGAGGGAACAGGGTGGTGAGGGAACAGGAGGAGGTGAAGGAACAGGGTGGTGAGGGAATGGGGTGGTGAGGAAACGGGAGGCGGTGAAGGAACAGGGTGGTGAGGGAACGGGGTGGTGAGGAAACGGGAGGCGGTGAAGGAACAGGGTGGTGAGGGAACGGGGTGGTGAGGAAACGGGAGGCGGTGAAGGAACTGGGTGGTGAGGGCACAGGGTGGTGAGGAAACGGGAGGCGGTGAAGGAACAGGGTGGTGAGGGAACAGGGTGGTGAGGGAACAGGGTGGTGAGGGAACAGGGTGGTGAGGGAACAGGGTGGTGAGGAAACGGGAGGCGGTGAAGGAACAGGGTGGTGAGGGAACAGGGTGGTGAGGGAACAGGAGGCGGTGAAGGAACAGGGTGGTGAGGGAATGGGGTGGTGAGGGAACAGGGTGGTGAGGGAACAGGGTGGTGAGGAAACAGGGTGGTGAGGGAACGGGAGGCGGTGAAGGAACAGGGTGGTGAGGGAATGGGGTGGTGAGGGAACAGGGTTGTGAGGGAACAGGGTGGTGAGTAAACGGGAGGCGGTGAAGGAACAGGGTGGTGAGGGAACAGGGTGGTGAGCGAACAGGAGGTGGTGAAGGAACAGGGTGGTGAGGGAATGGGGTGGTGAGGGAACAGGGTGGTGAGGGAACGGGAGGTGGTGAAGGAACAGGGTGGTGAGGGAATGGGGTGGAGAGGGAACAGGGTGGTGAGGGAACAGGGTGGTGAGGAAACGGGAGGCAGTGAAGGAACAGGGTGGTGAGGGAAGGGGAGGCGGTGAATGAACAGGGTGGTGAGGGAACAGGGTGGTGAGGGAACAGGGTGGTGAGGGAACAGGGCGGTGAAGGAACAGGGTGGTGAGGGAATGGGGTGGTGAGGGAACAGGGTGGTGAGGGAACAGGGTGGTGAGGAAATGGGAGGCGGTGAAGGAACAGGGTTGTGAGGGAACAGGAGGCGGTGAAGGAACAGGGTGGTGAGGGAACAGGGTGGTGAGGAAACGGGAGGCGGTGAAGGAACAGGGTGATGAGGGAACAGGGTGGTGAGGGAACAGGAGGCAGTGAAGGAACAGGGTGGTGAGGGAATGGGGTGGTGAGGTAACAGGGTGGTGAGGGAACAGGGTGGTGAGGAAACGGGAGGTGGTGAAGGAACAGGGTGGTGAGGGAACAGGGTGGGGAGGGAACAGGAGGCGGTGAAGGAACAGGGTGGTGAGGGAATGGGGTGGTGAGGGAACACGGTGGTGAGGGAACAGGGTGGTGAGGGAACAGGGTGGTGAGGGAACGGGAGGCGGTGAAGGAACAGGGTGGTGAGGGAATGGGGTGGTGAGGGAACAGGGTGGTGAGGGAACAGGGTGGTGAGGAAACAGGGTGGTGAGGGAACGGGAGGCGGTGAAGGAACAGGGTGGCGAGGGAATGGGGTGGTGAGGGAACAGGGTGGTGAGGGAACAGGGTGGTGAGGGAACAGGGTGGTGAGGGAACAGGGTGGTGAGGAAACGGGAGGCGGTGAAGGAACAGGGTGGCGAGGGAACAGGAGGCGGTGAAGGAACAGGGTGGTGAGGGAATGGGGTGGTGAGGGAACAGGGTGGTGAGGGAACAGGGTGGTGAGGAAACAGGGTGGTGAGGGAACGGGAGGCGGTGAAGGAACAGGGTGGTGAGGGAATGGGGTGGTGAGGGAACAGGGTGGTGAGGGAACAGGGTGGTGAGGGAACAGGGTGGTGAGGAAACGGAAGGCAGTGAAGGAACAGGGTGGTGAGGGAACAGGAGGCGGTGAAGGAACAGGGTGGTGAGGGAATGGGGTGCTGAGGGAACAGGGTGGTGAGGGAACAGGGTGGTGAGGGAACAGGGTGGTGAGGGTAAGGGAGGTGGTGAAGGAACAGGGTGGTGAGGGAATGGGGTGGTGAGGGAACAGCGTGGTGAGGGAACAGGGTGGTGAGGAAACGGGAGGCGGTGAAGGAACAGGGTGGTGAGGGAAGGGGAGGCGGTGAAGGAACAGGGTGGTGAGGGAACAGGGAGGTGGGGGAATGGGAGGCGGTGAAGGAACAGGGTGGTGAGGGAACAGGGTGGTGAGGGAACAGGGTGGTGAGGGAACAGGGTGGTGAGGGAACAGGGTGGTGAGGGAACAGGGTGGTGAGGGAACAGGGTGGTGAGGAAACGGGAGGCGGTGAAGGAACAGGGTGGTGAGGAAACGGGAGGCGGTGAAGGAACAGGGTGGTGAGGGAACAGGGTGGTGAGGGAACAGGGCGGTGAGGGAACAGGGTGGTGAGGAAATGGGAGGCGGTGAAGGAACAGGGTGGTGAGGGAACAGGGTGGTGAGGGAACAGGAGGCGGTGAAGGAACAGGGTGGTGAGGGAATGGGGTGGTGAGGAAACGGGAGGCGGTGAAGGAACAGGGTGGTGAGGGAACGGGGTGGTGAGGAAACGGGAGGCGGTGAAGGAACAGGGTGGTGAGGGAACGGGGTGGTGAGGAAACGGGAGGCGGTGAAGGAACTGGGTGGTGAGGGCACAGGGTGGTGAGGAAACGGGAGGCGGTGAAGGAACAGGGTGGTGAGGGAACAGGGTGGTGAGGGAACAGGATGGTGAGGGAACAGGGTGGTGAGGGAACAGGGTGGTGAGGAAACGGGAGGCGGTGAAGGAACAGGGTGGTGAGGGAACAGGGTGGTGAGGGAACAGTAGGCGGTGAAGGAACAAGGTGGTGAGGGAATGGGGTGGTGAGGGAACAGGGTGGTGAGGGAACAGGGTGGTGAGGAAACAGGGTGGTGAGGGAACGGGAGGCGGTGAAGGAACAGGGTGGTGAGGGAATGGGGTGGTGAGGGAACAGGGTTGTGAGGGAACAGGGTGGTGAGGAAACGGGAGGCGGTGAAGGAACAGGGTGGTGAGGGAACAGGGTGGTGAGCGAACAGGAGGTGGTGAAGGAACAGGGTGGTGAGGGAATGGGGTGGTGAGGGAACAGGGTGGTGAGGGAACGGGAGGTGGTGAAGGAACAGGGTGGTGAGGGAATGGGGTGGAGAGGGAACAGGGTGGTGAGGGAACAGGGTGGTGAGGAAACGGGAGGCAGTGAAGGAACAGGGTGGTGAGGGAAGGGGAGGCGGTGAAGGAACAGGGTGGTGAGGGAACAGGGTGGTGAGGGAACGGGAGGCGGTGAAGGAACAGGGTGGTGAGGGAACAGGGTGGTGAGGGAACAGGGTGGTGAGGGAACAGGGTGGTGAGGGAACAGGGTGGTGAGGAAACGGGAGGCGGTGAAGGAACAGGGTTGTGAGGGAACAGGAGGCGGTGAAGGAACAGGGTGGTGAGGGAACAGGGTGGTGAGGAAACGGGAGGCGGTGAAGGAACAGGGTGATGAGGGAACAGGGTGGTGAGGGAACAGGAGGCAGTGAAGGAACAGGGTGGTGAGGGAATGGGGTGGTGAGGTAACAGGGTGGTGAGGGAACAGGGTGGTGAGGAAACGGGAGGTGGTGAAGGAACAGGGTGGTGAGGGAACAGGGTGGGGAGGGAACAGGAGGCGGTGAAGGAACAGGGTGGTGAGGGAATGGGTTGGTGAGGGAACAGGGTGGTGAGGGAACAGGGTGGTGAAGGAACAGGGTGGTGAGGGAACGGGAGGCGGTGAAGGAACAGGGTGGTGAGGGAATGGGGTGGTGAGGGAACAGGGTGGTGAGGGAACAGGGTGGTGAGGAAACAGGGTGGTGAGGGAACGGGAGGCAGTGAAGGAACAGGGTGGTGAGGGAATGGGGTGGTGAGGGAACAGGGTGGTGAGGGAACAGGGTGGTGAGGGAACAGGGTGGTGAGGGAACAGGGTGGTGAGGAAACGGGAGGCGGTGAAGGAACAGGGTGGCGAGGGAACAGGAGGCGGTGAAGGAACAGGGTGGTGAGGGAATGGGGTGGTGAGGGAACAGGGTGGTGAGGGAACAGGGTGGTGAGGAAACAGGGTGGTGAGGGAACAGGAGGCGGTGAAGGAACAGGGTGGTGAGGGAATGGGGTGGTGAGGGAACAGGGTGGTGAGGGAAAAGGGTGGTGAGGGAACAGGGTGGTGAGGGAACAGGAGGCGGTGAAGAAACAGGGTGGTGAGCGAATGGGGTGGTGAGGGAACAGGGTGGTGAGGGAACAGGGTGGTGAGGGAACGGGAGGCGGTGAAGGAACAGGGTGGTGAGGGAACGGGAGGCGGTGAAGGAACAGGGTGGTGAGGGAACAGGGTGGTGAGGGAACAGGGTGGTGAGGAAACGGGAGGCGGTGAAGGAACAGGGTGGTGAGGGAACAGGGTGGTGAGGGAACAGGGTGGTGAGGGAACAGGGTGGTGAGGAAACAGGGTGGTGAGGGAACGGGAGGCAGTGAAGGAACAGGGTGGTGAGGGAATGGGGTAGTGAGGGAACAGGGTGGTGAGGGAACAGGGTGGTGAGGGAACAGGGTGGTGAAGGAACAGGGTGGTGAGGGAACGGGAGGCGGTGAAGGAACAGGGTGGTGAGGGAATGGGGTGGTGAGGGAACAGGGTGGTGAGGGAACAGGGTGGTGAGGAAACAGGGTGGTGAGGGAACGGGAGGCAGTGAAGGAACAGGGTGGTGAGGGAATGGGGTGGTGAGGGAACAGGGTGGTGAGGGAACAGGGTGGTGAGGGAACAGGGTGGTGAGGGAACAGGGTGGTGAGGAAACGGGAGGCGGTGAAGGAACAGGGTGGCGAGGGAACAGGAGGCGGTGAAGGAACAGGGTGGTGAGGGAATGGGGTGGTGAGGGAACAGGGTGGTGAGGGAACAGGGTGGTGAGGAAACAGGGTGGTGAGGGAACGGGAGGCGGTGAAGGAACAGGGTGGTGAGGGAATGGGGTGGTGAGGGAACAGGGTGGTGAGGGAACAGGGTGGTGAGGAAACGGAAGGCAGTGAAGGAACAGGGTGGTGAGGGAACAGGAGGCGGTGAAGGAACAGGGTGGTGAGGGAATGGGGTGGTGAGGGAACAGGGTGGTGAGGGAACACGGTGGTGAGGGAACAGGGTGGTGAGGGAAAGGGAGGTGGTGAAGGAACAGGGTGGTGAGGGAATGGGGTGGTGAGGGAACAGGGTGGTGAGGGAACAGGGTGGTGAGGAAACGGGTGGCGGTGAAGGAACAGGGTGGTGAGGGAAGGGGAGGCGGTGAAGGAACAGGGTGGTGAGGGAACAGGGAGGTGAGGGAATGGGAGGCGGTGAAGGAACAGGGTGGTGAGGGAACAGGGTGGTGAGGGAACAGGGTGGTGAGGGAACAGGGTGGTGAGGGAACAGGGTGGTGAGGGAACAGGGTGGTGAGGAAACGGGAGGCGGTGAAGGAACAGGGTGGTGAGGGAACAGGGTGGTGAGGAAACAGGGTGGTGAGGAAACGGGAGGCGGTGAAGGAACAGTGTGGTGAGGGAACAGGGTGGTGAGGGAACGGGAGGCGGTGAAGGAACAGGGTGGTGAGGGAACAGGGTGGTGAGGGAACGGGAGGCGGTGAAGGAACAGGGTGGTGAGGGAATGGGGTGGTGAGGGAACAGGGTGGTGAGGGAACAGGGTGGTGAGGAAACTGGAGGCGGTGAAGGAACAGGGTGGTGAGGGAACGGGAGGCGGTGAAGGAACAGGGTGGTGAAGGAACAGGGTGGTGAGGGAACAGGGTGGTGAGGGAACAGGGTGGTGAGGGAACAGGGTGGTGAGGAAACGGGAGGCGGTGAAGGAACAGGGTGGTGAGGGAACAGGGTGGTGAGGGAACAGGAGGCGGTGAAGGAACAGGGTGGTGAGGGAATGGGGTGGTGAGGGAACAGGGTGGTGAGGGAACAGGGTGGTGAGGGAACAGGGTGGTGAGGGAACAGGAGGCGGTGAAGAAACAGGGTGGTGAGCGAATGGGGTGGTGAGGGAACAGGGTGGTGAGGGAACAGGGTGGTGAGGGAACGGGAGGCGGTGAAGGAACAGGGTGGTGAGGGAACGGGAGGCGGTGAAGGAACAGGGTGGTGAGGGAACAGGGTGGTGAGGGAACAGGGTGGTGAGGAAACGGGAGGCGGTGAAGGAACAGGGTGGTGAGGGAACAGGGTGGTGAGGGAACAGGGTGGTGAGGGAACAGGGTGGTGAGGAAACGGGAGGCGGTGAAGGAACAGTGTGGTGAGGGAACAGGGTGGTGAGGAAACGGGAGGCGGTGAAGGAACAGGGTGGTGAGGGAAGAGGGTGGTGACGGAACGGGAGGCGGTGAAGGAACAGGGTGGTGAGGTAACAGGGTGGTGAGGGAACGGGAGGCGGTGAAGGAACAGGGTGGTGAGGGAATGGGGTGGTGAGGGAACAGGGTGGTGAGGGAACAGGGTGGTGAGGGAACAGGGTGGTGAGGGTAAGGGAGGTGGTGAAGGAACAGGGTGGTGAGGGAATGGGGTGGTGAGGGAACAGCGTGGTGAGGGAACAGGGTGGTGAGGAAACGGGAGGCGGTGAAGGAACAGGGTGGTGAGGGAAGGGGAGGCGGTGAAGGAACAGGGTGGTGAGGGAACAGGGAGGTGGGGGAATGGGAGGCGGTGAAGGAACAGGGTGGTGAGGGAACAGGGTGGTGAGGGAACAGGGTGGTGAGGGAACAGGGTGGTGAGGGAACAGGGTGGTGAGGGAACAGGGTGGTGAGGGAACAGGGTGGTGAGGAAACGGGAGGCGGTGAAGGAACAGGGTGGTGAGGGAACAGGGTGGTGAGGGAACAGGGCGGTGAGGGAACAGGGTGGTGAGGAAATGGGAGGCGGTGAACGAAAAGGGTGGTGAGGGAACAGGGTGGTGAGGGAACAGGAGGCGGTGAAGGAACAGGGTGGTGAGGGAATGGGGTGGTGAGGAAACGGGAGGCGGTGAAGGAACAGGGTGGTGAGGGAACGGGGTGGTGAGGAAACGTGAGGCGGTGAAGGAACAGGGTGGTGAGGGAACGGGGTGGTGAGGAAACGGGAGGCGGTGAAGGAACTGGGTGGTGAGGGCACAGGGTGGTGAGGAAACGGGAGGCGGTGAAGGAACAGGGTGGTGAGGGAACAGGGTGGTGAGGGAACAGGATGGTGAGGGAACAGGGTGGTGAGGGAACAGGGTGGTGAGGAAACGGGAGGCGGTGAAGGAACAGGGTGGTGAGGGAACAGGGTGGTGAGGGAACATGAGGCGGTGAAGGAACAAGGTGGTGAGGGAATGGGGTGGTGAGGGAACAGGGTGGTGAGGGAACAGGGTGGTGAGGAAACAGGGTGGTGAGGGAACGGGAGGCGGTGAAGGAACAGGGTGGTGAGGGAATGGGGTGGTGAGGGAACAGGGTTGTGAGGGAACAGGGTGGTGAGGAAACGGGAGGCGGTGAAGGAACAGGGTGGTGAGGGAACAGGGTGGTGAGCGAACAGGAGGTGGTGAAGGAACAGGGTGGTGAGGGAATGGGGTGGTGAGGGAACAGGGTGGTGAGGGAACGGGAGGTGGTGAAGGAACAGGGTGGTGAGGGAATGGGGTGGAGAGGGAACAGGGTGGTGAGGGAACAGGGTGGTGAGGAAACGGGAGGCAGTGAAGGAACAGGGTGGTGAGGGAAGGGGAGGCGGTGAAGGAACAGGGTGGTGAGGGAACAGGGTGGTGAGGGAACGGGAGGCGGTGAAGGAACAGGGTGGTGAGGGAACAGGGTGGTGAGGGAACAGGGTGGTGAGGGAACAGGGTGGTGAGGGAACAGGGTGGTGAGGGAACAGGGCGGTGAAGGAACAGGGTGGTGAGGGAATGGGGTGGTGAGGGAACAGGGTGGTGAGGGAACAGGGTGGTGAGGAAACAGGAGGCGGTGAAGGAACAGGGTTGTGAGGGAACAGGGTGGTGAGGAAACGGGAGGCGGTGAAGGAACAGGGTGATGAGGGAACAGGGTGGTGAGGGAACAGGAGGCAGTGAAGGAACAGGGTGGTGAGGGAATGGGGTGGTGAGGTAACAGGGTGGTGAGGGAACAGGGTGGTGAGGAAACGGGAGGTGGTGAAGGAACAGGGTGGTGAGGGAACAGGGTGGGGAGGGAACAGGAGGCGGTGAAGGAACAGGGTGGTGAGGGAATGGGGTGGTGAGGGAACAGGGTGGTGAGGGAACAGGGTGGTGAAGGAACAGGGTGGTGAGGGAACGGGAGGCGGTGAAGGAACAGGGTGGTGAGGGAATGGGGTGGTGAGGGAACAGGGTGGTGAGGGAACAGGGTGGTGAGGAAACAGGGTGGTGAGGGAACGGGAGGCAGTGAAGGAACAGGGTGGTGAGGGAATGGGGTGGTGAGGGAACAGGGTGGTGAGGGAACAGGGTGGTGAGGGAACAGGGTGGTGAGGGAACAGGGTGGTGAGGAAACGGGAGGCGGTGAAGGAACAGGGTGGCGAGGGAACAGGAGGCGGTGAAGGAACAGGGTGGTGAGGGAATGGGGTGGTGAGGGAACAGGGTGGTGAGGGAACAGGGTGGTGAGGAAACAGGGTGGTGAGGGAACGGGAGGCGGTGAAGGAACAGGGTGGTGAGGGAATGGGGTGGTGAGGGAACAGGGTGGTGAGGGAACAGGGTGGTGAGGAAACGGAAGGCAGTGAAGGAACAGGGTGGTGAGGGAACAGGAGGCGGTGAAGGAACAGGGTGGTGAGGGAATGGGGTGGTGAGGGAACAGGGTGGTGAGGGAACACGGTGGTGAGGGAACAGGGTGGTGAGGGAAAGGGAGGTGGTGAAGGAACAGGGTGGTGAGGGAATGGAGTGGTGAGGGAACAGGGTGGTGAGGGAACAGGGTGGTGAGGAAACGGGAGGCGGTGAAGGAACAGGGTGGTGAGGGAAGGGGAGGCGGTGAAGGAACAGGGTGGTGAGGGAACAGGGAGGTGAGGGAATGGGAGGCGGTGAAGGAACAGGGTGGTGAGGGAACAGGGTGGTGAGGGAACAGGGTGGTGAGGGAACAGGGTGGTGAGGGAACAGGGTGGTGAGGAAACGGGAGGCGGTGAAGGAACAGGGTGGTGAGGGAACAGGGTGGTGAGGAAACAGGGTGGTGAGGAAACGGGAGGCGGTGAAGGAACAGTGTGGTGAGGGAACAGGGTGGTGAGGGAACAGGGTGGTGAGGGTACAGGGTGGTGAGGAAACAGGGTGGTGAGGAAACAGGGTGGTGAGGAAACGGGAGGCGGTGAAGGAACAGGGTGGTGAGGGAAGAGGGTGGTGACGGAACGGGAGGCGGTGAAGGAACAGGGTGGTGAGGTAACAGGGTGGTGAGGGAACGGGAGGCGGTGAAGGAACAGGGTGGTGAGGGAATGGGGTGGTGAGGGAACAGGGTGGTGAGGGAACAGGGTGGTGAGGAAACAGGGTGGTGAGGGAACAGGAGGCGGTGAAGGAACAGGGTGGTGAGGGAACAGGGTGGTGAGGGAATGGGAGGCGGTGAAGGAACAGGGTGGTGAGGGAACAGGGTGGTGAGGAAACGGGGTGGTGAGGAAACGGGGTGGTGAGGAAACGGGAGGCGGTGAAGGAACAGGGTGGTGAGGGAACGGGAGGCGGTGAAGGAACAGGGTGGTGAGGGAACAGGGGGTGTGAGGGAATGGGGAGGGGTGAGGGAGTAGGGGTGAGTGAACGGGGGATGGTGAGGGAATGGGGTGGTGAGGGAACGGGGAGGGGTGAGGGAATAGGGGTGAGGGAATGGGGATGGTGATGGAATGGGGTGGTGAGGGAATGGGGATGGGTGAGGGAATAGGGGTGGAAGGAACGGGGATGGTGAGGGAATGGGGTGGTGAGGGAATGGGGAGGGGTGAGGGAATAGGGGTGAGGAAATGGGAGGCGGTGAAGGAACAGGGTGGTGAGGGAACAGGGTGGTGTGGGAACAGGATGGTGAGGGAATGGGGAGGGGTGAGGGAGTAGGGGTGAGGGAACGGGGGATGGTGAGGTAACGGGGTGGTGAGGGAACGGGTGGATGAGGGAATGGGGTGAGGGAATGGGGGATGGTGAGGGAATGGGGTGGTGAGGGAACGGGGAGGGGTGAGGGAATAGGGGTGAGGGAATGGGGATGGTGATGGAATGGGGTAGTGAGGGATTGGGGAGGGGTGAGGGAGTAGGGGTGAGGGAATGGGGGATGGTGAGGGAATGGGGTGGTGTGGGAACGGGGAGGAGTGAGGGAATAGGGGTGAGGGAACGGGGATGGTGATGGAATGGGGTGGTGAGGGAATGGGGAGGGGTGAGGGAATAGGGGTGAGGGAACGGGGATGGTGAGGGAACAAGGTGGTGAGGGAACAGGGAGGGGTGAGGGAATAGGGGTGAGGGAACAGGGAGGGGTGAGGGAATAGGGGTGAGGGAACGGAGGTGAGGGAACAAGGATGGTGAGGGAACGGGATGGTGAGGGAATGGTAAGGGGTGAGGGAATAGGGGTGAGGGAACGGGGAATGAGGGAATGGGGGTGAGGCAACAGGGGGTGACTGAACTGGGGCGGTGAGGGAATGGGGGTGAGGGAACGGGGGTGAGTGAATGGGGGTGAGAGAACTGGGGGGGTGAGTGAATGGGGGGTGAGGGAACTGGGGGGGTGAAGGAATGGGGGCAGTGAGAGAAGGGGCAGTGAGGGAACGGAAGGGGGGTAAAGGAACAGGGAGTTGGACAGGGAATGATTTGGCCGTGAGGGGGATGGGGGCACTGAGGTGTAAGTGGGGGTGGGGATTAGTGACGGTTAGTTGGTGAGGGCCAGTGCAGTGATTTTCGTGGCCGTCATGAACAAAATAAATGGTGACAAAGTGTTCTCGCAACAGCTGGTCTGGGTAGCTGCCATGACACTCCCACCCATCTCAGCCCGTCACTAACCATCCCCCCGTCACTAACCCCCCCAGCCTGTCACTAACTCCCCCCTCAGCACTGTTACTAACCCCACCCCCCTGCACTGTCACTAAATCCTCACCCTGCACTGTTATATGGGGGTGCTTGGGATGTGGCCTGGGGGGCCAAAGAATAAAGTTTGGGAACCACTGAGCTGGACCGATTCCCCGCATGGGGGATCAGGTGTTGCTGAGAAGATTCACAAGGACGTCAAACACCTTCCACTCAACGTCAGCAAAACGAAGGAGATGATTGTGGATTTCAGGAGGGAGTCAGGAGAGCATGATCCAGTTCCCATCGAGGGACTCATTCCCTGGAGCCTCCACGTTGATGCAATCACAAAGAAGGCTCGCCAGTGGCTGGACTCTGTGAGGTTTCACTGAAGACTCTGCAAAACTTCCACAGGTGGATCGTGGAGAGTATTCTAACCGGCTACATCACTGTCTGGTACAGAGGCACCAACTCTCAGGACAAGAATAAACACCAGGGGGTTGTTACCTCGGCCTGCAACATCACGGGCACCAGATTTCACTCCATCGTGGACACCTGCATGAGGTGGGGTCTTAAAGAAAAATAGCCTTTATCCTCAAAGACCCCCATCAACCAGGCTACCTTTGGGGAAAGGTACAGAAGCCTGAAGACGAGCACCCAGCGGCTCAAGGACAGCTTCCCCCACCACCCCCCTCCCTGCCATCAGATTCCTGAATGATCAGTGAACCAGACAATGCCTCACTTTGACTTTTCATCCATTATTTTTATTTATTGTTATAAGGTGGTTTATATAAATGTTTGCCCTGTGAGGCTAGCACAAAACAAATTTTGTGACTTGTTGATGACAGGAAATTCTGATTCGATTGTTGGGACTGGTGTTATTTTTTTTATTTTAAATTTTTTATTTTTCACACCATAAACCACATTGACCATGATACATACATTTTCCTTTTCAAATATATACAGTGCAATTTTCTCCACCCCCCCTCCCATCCAACCCTCCCTACCTCCCCCCCCCCATCCACTTAACGTACAAAATCTAAGATACATTAAACCAGTCAAACAATGTTGTCATTCAACAAAAATAAACAAGAAATTCCACTGAGTCAATTCTTTTCATTTCCTTTTCCTTTCGTTAATTTAGGTAGTGAATGTCCCCGGTAGGTTTTCTCTATTGTATTTAATGTAAGGCTCCCATATTTGTTCAAATATTTCAATATTATTTCTTAAACTATATGTTATTTTTTAAAGAAAAAATTGATATAGCATTTGTGCAAGAAACACATTTAACTGAATTGGAGCACAAGAAATTAAAGAGAGATTGGGTAGGACACGTAACAGCAGCGTCGTATAATTCAAAAGCAAGAGGAGTAGCTATATTAATTAGTAAAAATGTGCCATTTAAAATAGAAGAGGAAATAATAGATCCAGCAGGGAGATATGTAATGATAAAATGTCAGATATATTCGGAGTTTTGGAATCTACTCAATGTATATTCACCTAATGAAGAAGACAAAAGTTTATGCAAGATATATTTTTGAAGATAGCAGATACGCAAGGGAACATATTAATAGGAGGGGATTTCAACCTTAATTTGGATTCAAACATGGATAAAACTGGGAAAAAAAATTAACAGAAAGAACAAAGTAACCAAATTTATAATTAAATCGATGGAAGAAATGCAACTTTTGGATATATGGAGGAAACAAAACCCAAAGGAAAAGGAATATTCATATTACTCGGCTAGACATAAAACATACTCAAGAATAGACCTATTTCTGTTATCAGCTCGCATGCAAGACAGAGTTCGAAAAACAGAATATAAAGCTAGAATACCATCGGACCATTCACCCTTAATATTGATACCTCCAAGAACATATAGATGGAGATTAAATTCCATGCTACTTAAAGGGCAGGATTTTAGAGAATTTATTGAAAAACAAATAAAAATGTATTTTGAAATAAATACGGAATCAGTGGAAGATAAGTTTATACTATGGGATGCAATGAAAGCGTTCATTAGAGGGCAAATAATAAGTTATGTAACCAAGATGAAGAAGGACTATAATCAGGAAACAGAGCAGTTGGAAAGGGAAATAGTAAATATAGAAAAAGAATTAGCAATGAAGGAAGATACAACTAAAAGAAGAGAATTGGCGGATAAAAAAATAAAATATGAAACACTACAAATATATAAGGTGGAGAAGAATATAATGAAGACAAAACAGAAATATTATGAACTAGGGGAAAAAACACACAACATTCTAGCGTGGCAGCTTAAGACAGAACAAACTAAGAGAATGGTATTGGCATCAAGGAAAAAAGACAAACAAATCACATATAATCCAAAGGAGATCAAGGAAAACTTTAGAGAATTCTATGAACAATTATACCAAACTGAAAACGAAGGAAAAGAAGGGAAAATAGATGAATTTTGAACTAAAATTGAACTACCAAAATTACAAATAGAGGAACAAAATAAATTAACAGAACCATTTGGAACAGTAGATTAATAGTAATTAAAAAATTACCAAATAATAAAACACCAGGAGAGGATGGATTCCCAATAGAATTCTATAAAACATTGAAAGATTTATTAATTCCGCCCCTCCTGGAAGTAATCAACCAGATTGATAAAACACAAAACTTACCAGATTCATGTAAAACAGCAATAATTACAGTAATACTAAAGCAAGGGAAAGATCCACTCGCACCAGCGTCATATAGACCAATATCTTTACTAAACATAGATTATAAGATAATAGCTAAACTATTAGCAAACAGATTAGCAGAACAGGTACCGAAAATGGTAAATTTAGACCAAACTGGATTTATCAAAAAAAGACGCACAACAGACAATATTTGTAAATTTATTAACTTAATTCATGCAGTAGAAGGGAGTAAAGCGCCAACAGTAGCAGTTGCTTTAGACGCAGAGAAGGCCTTTGACAGAGTAGAATGGAATTATTTATTCAAAGTATTGCAAAAATTCAATTTACCAGAGAAGTATATTAATTGGATTAAAGCATTACATAAGGGACCATTGGCGAAAGTGACAGTAAATGGATATGTATCAAAGCAATTTAACTTAAGCAGGTCAACACGGCAGGGATGCCCACTATCACCTTTATTGTTCGCGTTAACTATAGAACCACTAGCAGAATTGATAAGAACAGAAAATAATATTAAAGGGATAAAAATAAAAGATAAGGAATATAAAATCAGTTTATTTGCGGATGATGTTATAGTATACTTAACAGAACCAGAACTATCAATAAAAGAATTATATAAGAAATTGAAGGAATATGGAGAAGTGTCGGGTTACAAGATCAACGTAAACAAAAGTGAAGTAATGCCTATGAATAATGCGAATTACTCAAAATTTAAGAAGGAATCACCATTTAGATGGCAAATGCAAGCAATAAGATACCTAGGTGTACAAATAAATAAAAATCTATCCACTAATGAAAAAATTACAGGACGATTTAGAGCATTGGAAAGATTTACCACTAACACTAATGGGAAGATAAACTGTATTAAAATGAACATTTTTCCAAGGATATTATACCTATTTCAGGCATTGCCAATACACCTGACAGAGAAATTCTTCAAGGAGTTAAAGAAAATAATAAGGAAATTTTTATGGAAAGGGGGGAAACCGAGGATAGCACTAGATAAATTAACAGAATGGTATAAACAAGGAGGCTTACAACTGCCAAACTTTAAAAATTATTATAGAGCCGCACAATTAAGATACCTATCAGATTTTTATCAAACAAGGGAAAAGCCAGATTGGACTAGATTAGAATTAAATAAAATAGGGGAAAAGATACCTGAACACATATTATATAAATGGGATGAAAAATTGGTACAACATAGAAGTTCTCCAGTATTACATCAACTACTCAATATTTGGAAAAAGATTCATGTAGAAAGAAATAAAACAAATTATCAATTACCAAAACTAATATTGACGCAAAACAAGTTACTCCCTTTTACAATAGATAACCTTTCCTTTAGAGAATGGGAGAAAAAAGGGATCAAAAGAATAGAAAATTGTTTTTCAAGAAATAGATTATTATCCTTTGAACAAATGAAAGATAAATACAATATAACTCAAGATACAGTGCTGGCATATTACCAATTGAAGGACAAATTAGGAAGCAGTCTGAGGTTCCCAGAGGGAAGTAACTTTGAATATGTGATTACAGATACAATGATAATCAAAAGATTTATAACAAATATGTATATTAAACTGCAAGAAAAGGAGAATGAGGAAACAAATGGTAAAACTAAAAAAAACGGGAACAAGATTTAAATATAAAGATAAAGAAGGAAACATGGGAGAAGTTATGTTCTGGAACGATGAGAAATACAATAAATATGAGGTTACGTACGATACAATATAACTGGATACACAGGCTATACATTACACCTCAAAAGTTAAATAAATGGGACCCAACAGTATCTGATAGATGTTTTCGATGTAAAAAAGAAATGGGAACAACAATTCATGCAATCTGGACACGTGAGAAAGTAGAAAAATTTTGGGAAAATCTAAACCAAATATTAAATAAAATTACAGAAAACAATATACCAAAGAATCCAGAGATCTTCCTCCTAAGTAACATAAAAAACAAAGAATTTGGAATTGATTTGGATGGTGCACAAAAAAGATTTGTTAAGATAGCTCTAGCCGTAGCAAAAAAATGTATTATGTCAACCTGGAAATCGGAAGATAATTTGAAAATACAACAATGGTATATAGAAATGAATAAATGTATTCCATTAGAAAAAATAACATATAGTTTAAGAAATAATATTGCAATATTTGAACAAATATGGGAGCCTTACATGAAACACAATAGCGAAAACCTACCGGGGACATTCACTACCTAAATTAACGAAAGGAGAAGGAAATGAAAAGAATTGACTCAGTGGAATTTCTTGTTTATTTTTATTGAATGACAACATTGTTTGACTGGTTTAATGTATCTTAGATTTTGTACTTTAAATGGACGGGAGGGGGTGGTAGGGAGGGTGAGATGGTAGGAGGGAGGGGGGGAGAAAATGGCACTGTATATATTTGAAAAGGAAAAAGTATGTATCATGGTTAATGTGGTTTATGGTGTGAAGAATAAAAAAATTTAAAAAAAACTATATGTTATTTTTTTCTAATGGAATACATTTATTCATTTCTATATACCATTGTTGTATTTTCAAATTATCTTCCGATTTCCAGGTTGACATAATACATTTTTTTGCTACGGCTAGAGCTATCTTAACAAATCTTTTTTGTGCATCCTCCAAATCAATTCCAAATTCTTTGTTTTTTATGTTACTTAGGAGGAAGATCTCTGGATTCTTTGGTATATTGTTTTCTGTAATTTTATTTAATATTTGGTTTAGATTTTCCCAAAATTTTTCTACTTTCTCACGTGTCCAGATTGCATGAATTGTTGTTCCCATTTCTTTTTTACATCGAAAACATCTATCAGATACTGTTGGGTCCCATTTATTTAACTTTTGAGGTGTAATGTATAGCCTGTGTATCCAGTTATATTGTATCATACGTAACCTCGTATTTATTGTATTTCTCATCGTTCCAGAACATAACTTCTCCCATGTTTCATTCTTTATCTTTATATTTAAATCTTGTTCACATTTTTGTTTAGTTTTACCATTTGTTTCCTCATTCTCCTTTTCTTGCAGTTTAATATACATATTTGTTATAAATCTTTTGATTATCATTGTATCTGTAATCACATATTCAAGGTTACTTCCCTCTGGGAACCTCAGACTGCTTCCTAATTTGTCCTTCAAGTAGGATCTCAATTGGTAATGTATCTTGAGTTATATTGTATTTATCTTTCATTTGTTCAAAGGATAATAATCTATTTCCTGAAAAACAATTTTGTATTCTTTTGATCCCTTTTTTATCCCATTCTCTAAAGGAAAGGTTATCTATTGTAAAAGGGAGTAACTGATTTTGCGTGAATATTAGTTTTGGTAATTGATAATTTGTTTTATTCCTTTCTACATGAATTTTTTCCAAATATTGAGTAGATGATGTAATACTGGAGAACTTCTACGTTGTACCAATTTTTCATCCCATTTATATAATATGTGTTCAGGTATCTTTCCCCCCATTTTATCTAATTCTAATCTAGTCCAATCTGGCTTTTCCACTGTTTGATAAAAATCTGATCGGTATCTTAATTGTGCGGCTCTATAATAATTTTTAAAGTTTGGCAGTTGTAAGCCTCCTTGTTGATACCATTCTGTTAATTTATCTAGTGCTATCCTCGGTTTCCCCCCTTTCCATAAAAATTTCCTTATTATTTTCTTTAACTCCTTGAAGAATTTCTCTGACAGGTGTATTGGCAATGCCTGAAATAGGTATAATATCCTTGGGAAAATTTTCATTTTAATACAGTTTATCCTTCCTATTAGTGTTAATGGTAAATCTTTCCAAAGCTCTAAATCGTCCTGTAATTTTTTTCATTAGTGGATAATAATTGAGTTTATATAGATGGCCGAGATTTTTATTTATTTGTATACCTAGGTATCTTATTGCTTACATTTGCCATCTGAATGGTGATTCCTTCTTAAATTTTGAGAAATCCGCATTATTCATTGGCATTGCTTCACTTTTATTTATGTTAATCTTGTAACCCGACACTTCTCCAAATTCCTTCAATTTCTTATATAATTCTTTTATTGATAGTTCTGGTTCTAAGTATACTACAACATCATCCGCAAATAAACTGATTTTATATTCCTTGTCTTTTATTTTTATCCCTTTTATATTATTTTCTGTTCTTATCGATTCTGCTAGTGGTTCTATAGCTAACGCGAACAATAAGGGTGATAGTGGGCATCCCTGCCGTGTTGACCTGTTTAAGTTAAATTGCTTTGATATATATCCATTTACTGTCACTTTCGCCAATGGTCCCTAATATAATGCTTTAATCCCATTAATATACTCTTCTGGTAAACTGAATTTTTGCAATACTTTGAATAAATAATTCCATTCTACTCTGTCAAAGGCCTTCTCTGCGTCTAAAGCAACTGCTACAGTTGGCACTTTACTCCCTTCTACTGCATGAATTAAGTTAATAAATTTACAAATATTGTCTGTTGTGCGTCTTTTTTTAATAAATCCAGTTTGGTCTAGATTTACCATTTTCGGTACATACTCTGCTAATCTGTTTGCTAATAGTTTAGCTATTATCTTATAATCTGTGTTATATAAAGATATTGGTCTACATGACGCTGGTGCGAGTGGATCTTTCCCTTGCTTTAGTATTACTGTAATTATTGCTGTTTTACATGAATCTGGTAAGCTTTGTGTTTTATCAATCTGGTTGATTACTTCCAGGAGGGGAGGAATTAATAAATCTTTCAATGTTTTATAGAATTCTATTGGGAATCCATCCTCTCCTGGTGTTTTATTATTTGGTAATTTTTTTTATTATCTCTTGTATTTCTACTATTTCAAATGGTTCTGTTAATTTATTTTGTTCCTCTATTTGTAATTTTGGTAGTTCAATTTTAGTTAAAAATTCATCTATTTTCCCTTCTTTCCCTTCGTTTTCAGTTTGGTATAATTGTTCATAGAATTCTCTGAAGTTTTCATTAATCTCCGTTGGATTATATGTGATTTGTTTGTCTTTTTTCCTTGATGCCAATACCATTTTCTTAGCTTGTTCTGTCTTAAGCTGCCATGCTAGAATTTTGTGCGTTTTTTCCCCGAGTTCATAATATTTCTGTTTGTCTTCATTATGTTCTTCTCCACCTTATATATTTGTAGTGTTTCATATTTTATTTTTTTATCTGCCAATTCTCTTCTTTTAGTTGTATCTTCCTTCATTGCTAATTCTTTTTCTATATTTACTATTTCCCTTTCCAACTGCTCTGTTTCCTGATTATAGTCCTTTTTCATCTTGGTTACATAACTTATTATTTGCCCTCTGATGAACGCTTTCATTGCGTCCCATAGTATAAACTTATCTTCCACTGATTCCGTATTTATTTCAAAATACATTTTAATTTGCCTTTCAATTAATTCTCTAAAATCCTGCCTTTTAAGTAGCATGGGGTTTAATCTCCATCTATACATTCTTGGAGGGATGTCCTCTAACTCTATTGTCAATATCAAGGGTGAATGGTTCGATAATATTCTAGCTTTATATTCTGTTTTTCTAACTCTGTCTTGCATACGAGCTGATAACAGAAATAGGTCTATTCTTGAGTATGTTTTATGTCTAGCCGAGTAATATGAATATTCCTTTTCCTTTGGGTGTTGTTTCCTCCATATTTCCAAAAGTTGCATTTCTTCCATCGATTTAATTATAAATTTGGTTACTTTGTTCTTTCTGTTAATTTTTTTCCCAGTTTTGTCCATATTTGAATCCAAATTCAGGTTGAAATCCCCTCCTATTAATATGTTCCCTTGCGTATCTGCTATCTTCAAAAAAATATCTTGCATAAACTTTTGATCTTCTTCGTTAGGTGAATATACATTGAGTAGATTCCAAAACTTCGAATATATCTGACATTTTATCATTACATATCTCCCTGCTGGATCTATTATTTCCTCTTCTATTTTAATTGCCACATTTTTACAGGAGTAGTATAGCTACTCCTCTTGCTTTTGAATTATACGACGCTGCTGTTACGTGTCCTACCCAATCTCTCTTTAATTTCTTGTGCTCCAATTCAGTTAAATGTGTTTCTTGCACAAATGCTATATCAATTTTTTCTTTTTTTCTGTAAATTTAGCAGTTTCTTCCTTTTAATTTGGTTATGTATTCCGTTAATATTTAAAGTCATATAGTTCAGCGTTGCCATTTCATACTTTGTTTTTTCTTCCCTTTCCGTTTCTCCATCATCACCTTTCCTTCTTATCCATTTCTGCTTTCTTGTTTTGAACACTTTATAAGACAACATTTCTAAAACATCAAACATTTTCCTTATTCTCATATTTAAAACTTTTTTAACCCTATTCTCCCCTCCCCCTCCTGAGTTGCCCTTTATCCCTTGCCGGGCAACCACATCTCCCCTATCCATTTGGATTTGCGAATTCACTCGCAAGCGTCAACTGATTTTGTAGTGACCGTATCTCCTCCCCACCCAGCCCCCCCAGAAAAGATTTCAATTTTCATATGTAACAAAGGTCACTCTTTTAATTCCCTCCTTATTCCCTCTATTCCCTTTCCCTCCCTTATTAATTCTTGTCTATACTCTATATATTTTCCTCTAAAAACGGATACATTCATGTATGCACACTATATATATACCCCTTT
The DNA here is from genome assembly GCF_036971445.1 of Narcine bancroftii. NCBI lineage: Eukaryota > Metazoa > Chordata > Chondrichthyes > Torpediniformes > Narcinidae > Narcine > Narcine bancroftii. The sequence continues at coordinate 493,036,971 of NC_091469.1, forward strand.
ACACACATACATATAGATCGTGGTCATTTTTACTCTCATTACATGTCTTCATCTCTCTGCTTGTACACAAAAGAGTCTGGAAAAACAACCAACTGAAAAACCTCACAAAGATAAGCGTATACAGAGCCGTTGTCATACCCACACTCCTGTTCGGCTCCGAATCATGGGTCCTCTACCGGCATCACCTACGGCTCCTAGAACGCTTCCACCAGCGTTGTCTCCGCTCCATCCTCAACATCCATTGGAGCGCTTTCATCCCTAACGTCGAAGTACTCGAGATGGCAGAGGTCGACAGCATCGAGTCCACGCTGCTGAAGATCCAGCTGCGCTGGATGGGTCACGTCTCCAGAATGGAGGACCATAGCCTTCCCAAGATCGTGTTATATGGCGAGCTCTCCACTGGCCACCGTGACAGAGGTGCACCAAAGAAAAGGTACGAGGACTGCCTAAAGAAATCTCTTGTTGCCTGCCACATTGACCACCGCCAGTGGGCTGATAACGCCTCAAACCATGCATCTTGGCGCCTCACAGTTTGGCGGGCAGCAACCTCCTTTGAAGAAGACCGCAGAGCCCACCTCACTGACAAAAGGCAAAGGAGGAAAAACCCAATACCCAACCAACCAATTTTCCCCTGCAACCGCTGCAACCGTGTCTGCCTGTCCCGCATCGGACTTGTCAGCCACAAACGAGCCTGCAGCTGACGTGGACTTTTTACCCCCTCCATAAATCTTCGTCCGCGAAGCCAAGCCAAAGAAGATATCCTTTTTTCCATAGGATCGCTTTTGCTGTATTGAACTCTTTCCTCTTCTTCAGGAGTTCAAAACTTATGTCTGGATAGAAAAAAATTTTTTGACCTTTGTATTCCAGTGGCTTTTTGTCTTCTCTTATTTTCTTCATTGCTTTCTCCAATATATTTTCTCTTGTTGTATATTTTAGGAATTTTACTAAAATGGATCTTGGTTTTTGCTGCGGTTGTGGTTTCGGGGCTAATGTTCTATGTGCCCTCTCTATTTCCATTTCTTCCTGTAATTCTGGTCTTCCCAGGACCCTGGGGATCCAATCTTTTTTAAATTCTCTCATATTCTTGCCTTCTCCATCTTCCTTAAGGCCCACTATCTTTATATTATTTCCTCTATTATAGTTTTCCATTATATCTATCTTCTGAGCTAACAGCTCTTGTGTCTCTTTAACTTTTTTATTAGATTCTTCTAATTTCTCTTTTAATTCCTCTACTTCCATATCTACAAATGTTTCTCGTTTTTCCATATTTTCCACTCTTTTTGCCATTTCTGATTTGGCCACTTCCATTGCATTCATTTTTTCTTCTGCATTCTTAATTCTTCTTTTTATCTCATCAAATTCTTGTAATTGCCATTCTTTCACTGATTCCATATATTCTTTAAAAAAAGATACATCCATTGTCTTGCCTTTCTCTTCTTCTTCCACTTCTTTCTGTTCTTCTTCTTCCTCTGGGTTGACCATCTGTTGTTTCCTTGTTTTCTTTTTACCCTCTTCTTTCTTGTTCTCGTTATTGTCTGTGTTCTCTTCCTGTTGCTGTGCTGCAGGTGTCTCTCTCAGCTGTGGAGATCGACTCCGCAGCTGTTCCCCCCTCCCGTCAGTGTGTCTTTTTTCATGCGCCTCGCGCATGAGCGGTTGCGCACTTTTACTCGGCTCTACGAGCCATTTTTGTAGTCCCGAGCCCGGGACCTCCACTGACCTGCGGGAGCGGGCCTCTCTCTCCGCGGCGGGCCTCCTCGGACAGGTAAGGCCTTCACCTTCTTCTTCCGACATTCTTTCTTCCTCTTTTCTTCCCGTTGTTTTCGACTTTTCTCTCTTCGCTGCCATTTTCTTCTCACCTTTATTTTTACTTTATTATAAATTTTAATCTTGTACCTTTGTGCTTTGTGTGTATTTTTTTAACTTTTCTGGAGAGGGCTGGAATTCCCTGACTGGCCACTACTCCATCACGTGACTCCCCCCGGGACTGGTGTTATCAGGACAGGTTGAAGAGGCTGGGATGGTTCTCCTGGAGGAACAGAGGGTGAGAGCTAACATGATCAGTCACTAACACCATGGATGGCCAGAATCAGTTTCCCACGGTCAGAGTGTGTAGCACACAAGGCTGTGGGTTTACTGAATTCTGTTGACAGTGAATTCCCTCTCACTCCAGCAGGGTGTGGTACCCACCTATTTCAAACAGGCATCAATCATACCCAAGAAGAGTGCAGTAACCTGCCTTAATGACTATCGACCAGCAGTACTTACATCACCAGTGATGAAGTGTTTGGAAAGGCTGGTGATGGAGCAGATCAGCTCCTGTCTGAGCGGTGACATGGATCCATTCTAGTTCGCCTATCGTAGTAATAGGTCTACGGTGGATGCCATCTCACTGGCCCTACACAAAGCCCTGGAACACCTGGACAGAAAAGATCCATTCACTAGGAAGCTCTTTATCGACTATAGTTCAACATTTAACACCATCATCTCCTCAAAACGGATCAGAAAACTCAAAGACCTGGGAGTTAACAACCCCCTGTGTAATTAGATCATGGATTTCCTCACCTCCAGACCACAATCAGTGAGGACTGGTAAGAACTTCTCCACAATGTCCATCAGTATCGGAGCACCACAGGGCTGTATTCTTAGCCCCCTGCTCTACTCACTTTACACCTACGACTGTGTGGCTCAGTACACCGTCTACAAATTTCCCGATCATCCGTCGGTAGTGGGTTGTATAAGGGAAGGGAATGAGTCAGCCATCAGGAGGGAGATTGAGAACTTGGCAATAAGGAACAAACTCACATTCAATGTCACCAAAACCAAGGAGCTGATTGTTGACTCCAGGAAGGAAAAACCAGAGGGGTACGATCCAGTGATCACTGGGGGATCAGAGGTGGAGAGGGGGAGCTCTTGGGACTCACTATCTCGAAGGGTATTTCCTGGACCCAACAGACCAATGGCATCATGAAGAAAGCTCATCAGCTCCTCTACTTCCTTAGGTGTTTGCAGAAGTTCGGTATGACACCAGAAACCCTGGCAAATGTCTACAGAGGTGTGGTGGAAAGTGTGCTGACCAGCTGCATCATGGTCTGTTATGGGGGACACCAATACCCGAGTGTAAAACCCTGTAAAAAGTAATGGACACAGCTCAGGACATCATAGATAAAACCCCATCATCGAGAACATCTACGGGGAACGCTGCTGTCGGAGAGCAGCATCAATCATTAAGGATCCACACCACCCAGCACACGCTCTGTTCTCGCTGCTGCCATCAGGAAAGAGGTATCGGTGCCACAAGACTCGCACCCCCAGGTTCAGGAACAGCTGCTGCCCCTCCCCCATCAGTCTCCTCGTTGACAAACTCAATCGGGGACTCATTTAAGGGCTCTTACTTCAGCACTTAATTGATTTTTTAAAATTCTCTCTGTGCAGCGACAGTCAGTTTGGTCACATTCGTTATCTGTTTCTAGTTCTTTGTTTCCGTGTACACACTGTGTACCTTGTTTTTGCACAACCAGGCAGTGGTAATTCTGGCTGGTCCGCAGGAAAAAGAATCTCAGGGTTGTGCGTGATGTCATGTATGTACTCTGACAATCAACCGGAATCTGGAATTGGGGTGTGCAGGCCAACAACCACGAAACATCACGAGGGGTGTGGAGAAAGTGAATGCCAACTGTCCTTTAGCCTGGCTGGATGAGGTTGGAGAAACGGGCACCTTTCCAATGTCCAAAAACACTGTGGATTGGAAGGGCTCAGCCGGCAATGGATCAGACACAGACATGGGGCGGATTGGTCCGCAGACCTACTTCCAGCTGTTGTTGGGAGGCCTGTATCTAACTCCCATCGGGGCCTTTATGTCCTTGCAGTTTCTCTTCTCTTCCCACGCTTCTCATCCCATGTCCCTTCTTGCTAAGGATTAAGTTTCACTTTTTTTTTAAACCAACCGAGCCAATCCCTCCCTCTGCTCACTTGTTGTGGAAGTATAAGGTTCCAAAACAGTCCTGGCCCTTCAGTCCACAAGGTTATGCTGACCCCTGCAAACCTACTCCACAACATTCTAACCTTTCCCCACCTCAAACACATAACCCACTATTTTTCTAACATCCCTAAAATGTCCCTATTGTTCCAGCCTCCACCACCACCCCCGGATACGCAATCCAGGCAACCCCGGATACACATTCTGGGCACCCCCAGATACGCATTCTGGGCACCTCCAGATACGCATTCCAGACACCCCCGGATACGCATTCCAGGCAACCCCAGATACGCATTCTGGGCACCCCCAGATATGCATTCCAGGCACCCCCGCATACGCATTCTGGGCATCAGCAGATACGCATTCCAGGTACCCCCAGTTACACATTCCGGGCACCCCCAGATACGCATTCTGGGCACACCCAGATATGCATTCTGGGCACCCCCAGTTACACATTCCGGGCACCCCCAGATATGTATTCTGGGCACACCCAGTTACGCATTCCGGGCAGCCCCAGATACGCATTCCAGGCACAGCCAGATACGCATTCTGTGCACCCCCAGTTAGACATTCCGGGAACACCCAGATACGCATTCCAGGCACCCACGGATACGCATTCCAGGCAACCCCAGATACGCATTCCAGGCACCCCCGGATACACAATCCAGGCACCCCCGGATACGCAATCCAGGCACCCCCGGCTACGCATTCCAGGCACCCCCGGATATGCATTCCAGGCACACCCAGATACGCATTCCAGGCACCCACGGATACGCATTCCAGGCATCCCAAGATACGCATTCCAGGCACCTCGGATACACAATCCAGGCACCCTCGGATACACATTCTGGGCACCCCCAGATACGCATTCCAGGCAACCCCAGATACACATTCCAGCCACCCCCGGATACTCAATTCAGGCACCCCCGGATACGCAATCCAGGCACCCCCAGATACACATTCCAGGCACCCCCAGATACATATTCTGGGCACCCCCAGTTATGCATTCCTGGCACCCCCAGATACACATTCTGGGCACCCCCTGATACGCAATCCAGGCACCCCCAGTTACGCACTCCTGCCACCCCCAGATATACATTCCAGGCACCCCCAGTTACGCATTCCTGCCACCCCCGGATACGCATTCCAGGCACCCCCAGATACGCATTCCAGGCCCCCCAGTTACACATTCCTGCCACCCCCGGATACGCATTCCAGGCACCCCCAGTTACACATTCTGGGCACCCCCAGATACGCATTCCTGGCACACCCGGATAAGCATTCTGGGCACCCTCCAGATACGCATTCCATGCAACCCTGGATACATATTCTAGGCAACCGCAGATACACATTCCGGGCACCCCCAGATATGCATTCTGGGCACCCCCAGTTACACATTCCAGGCTCCCCCAGTTACACATTCCGGGCACCCCTGGATACACATTCCAGGCACACCCAGATACGCAATCCAGGCACCCCAGGATACTAATTCCTGGCACCCACAGTTACACATTCCAGGCACCCCAAATTACACATTCTGGGCACCCCCAGATATACATTACAGGAACCCCCCCCGGATACACAATCCAGCCACCCCCAGTTACAAATTTTGGGCACCCCTGGATACACATTCCAAGAAACTCCAGATACGTATTCCAGGCACCCCCGGATACACAATCCAGGCACCCCCGGATACACAATCCAGGCACCCCCAGATACGTATTCTGGGCACCCCCAGTTACGCATTCCTGGCACCCCCAGATACACATTCTGGGCACCCCCTGATACGCAATCCAGGCACCCCCAGTTACGCACTCCTGCCACCCCCAGATACACATTCCAGGCACCCCCAGTTATACATTCCTGCCACCCCCGGATACGCATTCCAGGCACCCCCGGTTACGCATTCCAGGCACCCCCTGTTACACATTCTGGGCACCCCCAGATACGCATCCCAGGCACCCCCTGGATACGCAATCCAGGCACCCCCGGATACATATTCCAGGCAACCCCAGATACACATTCCAGGCACCCCCGGATATGCAATCCAGGCACTCCCGGTTACACATTCCAAGCATCCCCAGATACGCATTCTGGGCACTGCCAGATACGCATTCCAGGCACCCCCGGATATGCAATCCAGGCATCTCCGGTTACACATTCCTGGCACCGCCAGATATGCATTCCAGGCACCGCCAGATACACATTCCAGGCACCCCCGGATACACATTTCAGGCACACCCAGATACGCAATCCAGGCACCCCCGGATACTCATTCCTGGCACCCCGCAGTTACAAATTCTGGGCACCCCCAGTTACGCATTCCTTGCACCCCCAGATACGCATTCTAAGCACCCCCGGATACATATTCCAAACACCCCCAGATACACATTCCTGGCACTCCCGGATACACATTCCAGGCATCCACTACTCTGCATTTAAAAAAAACAAAACTTACCTCTGACGTCTCCTTGAAACTTTCCTCCACTCACATTAAACAGATTTCCTCTGGTATTTGCTATTGTCGACTCAAGGAAAAAGGCTCTGTCTGTCCACCCTGTCTGGGACCCTCCTCATCTTATACACTTCTATCAAAGTCAATTCTCATCCTTCCCGACTCCAAAGAGAAAAGCTCCAGCTCTGTTGACCTTTCCCTACAGGGCAGCACAGTTGGTCTTTTGGTCGGCACAACGTTGTTACAGCATCAGTGATGGGATTGGAATCCTGTGCTTTCTGCAAGGAGTTTGTACGTTCTCCACTTGTCTGTCTGGGGTTTTCCCCGGGGGCTCCGGCTTCCTCCCATCGTTCAAAAATGTACCAGAGTATGTAGGGTAATTGGGTGGCATGGGCTCATGGGCTGGAAGGGCCTGTTACCGTGTTATATGGCTACATTTAAATTAAACAGGTTGAGACCACCTTGGTTGGCACAAGTGAGTTGGCTGAATGTCCTGTTTCTTTCCACAACTCAGCGATTCCACAAGTCCTCAAAAACAGTTCCAAAAAATCTCCAGGACCTCTCTCTATCGAGAGCGTCCTGGACGGGTACATCACAATGGGGTACATTTGCTGCAGAGAAATTGATCGGAGGTCAATCCACAGGACCATAGCAGTAGCAGAGAGAGTCACTGGAATCTCCCCCTCATCCCATCGACGTGATCTACCAGGATCGTTGTCTGAAGAGGATGCGCAAAGTCATTGAGGACCGCGTCCACCCCTCACACGGCATCTTTCAGCTGCTCCTCTTGGGGAAGAGATCCAGGAGGATCAGAGCCAGCCCCACCAAGCTGAGGAATAACTTCTTCCCACGGGCAGGGAGAATGTTGAATGACCAAAGGAACTACTATTTATATAACAAATATATTTATATAACAAATAACATTAATTTATTGTTCAATTTGTATACAAGTACTGTGCATGGTGTACTGTTTGTCTATATGTGTGGACCAGAGAATGGTTAGTGTAATGCCGTCACAGCACCGCTGATCAGAACCAGGGTTCGAATCTTGCACTGTCTGTAAGGAGTTTGCACGTTCTCCCTGTGTCCCCGTGGGTTTTCCCCCAGGGGTTCCCACCGTTCAGAATGCACCATGGATGTAGGTTAATTGGGTGTAATTGGGTGGCATGGGCTCATGTGTCAAAAGGACCTGTTACTGTGCTGTTTGTCTACATTTTTAAAAATTAAATTAAAAATTTAATTTAATATCGCTTAGTTGGGTTGTACTTGTATAATCAGTTGCAATAAACTTCAACAAAGAACACCTCAGCCCACAATGTTGTGCCAACCTACATATGCCTATCCAAAAAAAACTAAACCTTTCCTCGTAACTCTTTATTTGAACTTCAATCTCATCCTGAAATTGTTGACTCCCCACCGACCAGCCATCCATTCCTCCCAAAACCCTCCCAAAAACCCTGCCCAGCAACCCCACTCTCCTCACTACTGTTCCTTGTGGTCCTGAGGATCTGACTTCCCCCTTGTCCCTGAACTCCTTCCCTGTCCAACTTCCCCTTTCCAGGGTGACCTTCCCCTTCCCTGCCCCGATAACTAACGGCTGCCACACTCCTTCCCCTGTCCCTTGCTCAACCTCCCCTTGCCCAACATTCACAAGTGGCATCACCCCATCGACCAATAGAAAGCCGGCTGTGGCTGCATTTGACCAATGACACGCCAGGCCATCCTTGGGCTGCCCCCATATAAACTGGGATCACGGCTGGTTCCCCCAACTCCTGTGGAGACTTGGTGGAAGGTGAGTAATGTTTCCTGTGCTCTGGGATTCAGGGTACAGGACTGTGCCAACAATTGGCATGAGGGTAGAGTACCCACTTAGTCCTGTCTGGGAGGTCGTAGGGAGCTTCACTCAGTACCCAACCCATGTGGTCAGATGGAGCACTGGGAGCTTCACTCCATGGAGTGTGTGATGGGATGGTGCGGAGGGAGCTTCACTCTGTCTGACCCCGGGAGTGTGTGAAAGGACGGTGTGGAGGGAGCTTCACTCTGTGTCTGACCCCAGGAATGTGTGACAGGACAGTGCGAGGAAGCTTCACTCTGTGTCTGACCCCGGGAGTGTGTGAAGGGACGGTGTGGAGGGAGCTTCACTCTGTGTCTGACCCCAGGAATGTGTGACAGGACGGTGCGGAGGGAGCTTCACTCTGTGTCTGACCCAGGGAGTGTGTGATGCGACGGTGGGGAGAGATCTTCACTCTGTGTCCGACCCCGGGAATGTGTGATGGGACGGTGTGGAGGGATCTTCACTCTATGACTGACCCCGGGAATGTGTGATGGGATGCTGGGTCAGGACTAAATTTAGATTTAGACCCACAGTACAGTAACAGGGCCCTTCCACCCCACGAGCCCCTGCCACTCAATTACACCCAATGAATCTCCAAGCCCTGGCACATTTTGAAGGTTGGGAGGAAACTGGTGCCCCCAGAAAAACCGACACAAACAAGGGGAGAATGTATCAACTTCTCTCAGGGTCTGTCAGCTGGGGTCATCAATCCGTGGTCTGGGATCTGGATCTGAGGTCATGGGTCTGGGATATAGGATCTGATGTCCGGGATCTGTGGTCTGAAATCAGGGTCTGTGGTCTGGGTTCGAGGTCAGCAGTGGGTGATCAGAGCACAGGGTCTCAAACTGATAAGGATTGAGGAGATATGGGGCTATCTACAGAGACTCATCGAGGGGAGGGGGTGGGTCATCTGTGGTCAGAGTCCAGAACCCCACAGGGACCCTAGCTCTGGATGGAGATGGCGTGGGGAATGAGGGATGTTGCAGAGTGTCTCCTTCCCAGCACGATTGGCCACGGGATCACCGTCCTGCTGCTATCAGTCACTGGCTCTCTTCCCGGTGCTGAGTTACCAATCCGATTGCACCTTCAACACCATCTGTTCCTTGGCAGTCGATGGAGAGTGGGTACATGATCAGCCCCGAGTGGTCCATCTCCCGGTAACAGGGAATAGGTGCAGACAGGACCAGACCAGCAATGTGCAGGAATACTAATCCAACTATTTACCTCTCAGGGATTTGGAACCTACTCCCAGGCGAGAAAGCCTTTCCCCAGGATGGACGGCCGATTCCTGCTAATAGTGGCCTGTGTCTGGGCTGCAGCTGAAGCTCACCCCTCAGAAGGTAAGGCCACATCGTGCCTCGCTTTCTGCTGGTTTCCCACTGCAGAGGGAATCGGCAGGATCCCTGGGCCAATTCATTCCGTTCTGGTGCTGCTCAGAGGGTCACAGGTCAGGCACTGGGGTGAGAGAGCGTGCCCCAGACTGGCAGCTGGGTGCTTGATGAAGACCATGTGGTGAAGCTGATACCCTTGGTGGTTTTACACTGCTGGCTTCTCCAAAGAGCAACAAGTCACTCTTCGATGCCAGTCCCAGATCATCATTAAAAGTCAGGGTGTCTTCCCAGCATGGAGCCGGACCCAAATCACAGGCCATTCACCCCATCGAGTTTGCCACACCATTTCATCATGAGCTGATCCATTTCCCCACCGCCTGGCCTTCTCCCCATAACCTTTGATGCCCTGGCTAACCAAGAACCTGTCAATCTCTGCCTTAATTACACCCAATGGCCCGGCCTCCACAACCACCTGTGGCAATAAATTCCACAGATTCACCGCCCTCTGTTTGAAGAAATTCTTAGTGGATGCCCTTCAATCCTGAAGTTGTGCCCTCTTGTCCTAGACTCTCCCACCATGGGGAAACAACCTTCCTACATCTACTCTTTCCACACCTTAGAAATATAGAAAAATAGGTGTAGGGGAGGCCATTTGGCCTCTCAAGCCTACACCACCATTCAATATGATCATGGCTGATCAGTACCCAGTTCCTGCTTTCTCCCCATACCCCTTGATCCCCTTAGCCACAAAGGCCACTTAAATATTGACATGGAACTGGCCTCAACTACTTCCTGTAGCATAGAATTCCACAGATCCACCACCCTCTGAGAGAAGAAATTTTTCCTCATCTCAGTCTTAAAAAACTTCCCCCTTATCCTTAAACTATGGCCCCTGGTTCTGGTTTTTCCCAGCATTGGAAACAACCTACCCGCATCTAGTCTGTCTAACCCCTTCAGAATTTTATATGTTTCTATAAGATCCCCCCTCAATCTTCTAAATTCCAGAGAATACCAGCCTAGTCTATCCAACTTTTCTTCATATGCGAGTCCCTCCATCCCTGGTATCAGCCTAGTGAACCTTCTCTGCACCCCCTCCATGGCGAGGATGTCCTTCCTCAGATAAGGCGACCAAAACTGCACGCAGTACTCCAGGTGTGGCCTCACCAAGGCCTTGTACAGGTGTAACAAGATCTCCCTACTCCTGGACTCAAATCCTCTCGCTATGAACGCCAACATAGCATTCACCTTCCTCATTGCCTGCCTTTCAATATTCATAATGTTTCAGTGAGATTCCCCTCATTCCAATGAGTACAGGCCAATACCTGTCAGACGCTCCTCGTATGATAACCCTTTCATTCCCAGAATCATCCTTGTGAACCTCCTCTGATCCTTCTCCAATGTCAGCACATCCTTTCTTAAATGAGGAGCCCAAAACTGCTCCACGTGAGGTCTCACCCATGTCTTATAAACCCCCAACATCTCATCCCTGCTCTTAGATTCTATTCCTGTGGAAGTGAAAGCCAACAGTGCATTTACCTTCTTCACCACCGACTCAACTGTAAGCTTCCCTTCAGGCTCCTGCACGAGGAATCCCAGGTCCCTTTGCATCTGAGGATTTTCAACTTTCTCCCCTTATAGAAAATATTCTGCCTGTTTATTTTTCTACCCAAGTGCACGACCGTCCACTTTCCGACATTGTATTTCATTCACCACATCTCTTCCCATTCTCCTCATCTGTCCACGTCCTTCTGCGGCCTCCGTGTTTCCTCAACATGACCTGCTCCTCCACGTCCCTTCGTACCATCTGCAAACTTGGCCACAAAGCCTCTCAGTCCAGAATCCAAATCATTAATGTACAACATATAAAAAAGTGGCCCCAACCCCGACCCTTGTTGACACCATCGGCAACTGAATATGATACCTTTATTCCAACTCTCTGTGTTACCTTGTTTCATCACGGGTGAGGTTCCGGAGGATTGGAGAGTAGCTCATGTTGATCCATTGTCGAAAGGAAGACTCCAAAGTTAACCCTGGAAAACCAAGGTTCCTTATGCCACCATACTTTGCCTGACAGGAACAAACAAACTCTGTTCTCTCAAAATTTCTGATGGATAGCATTGTAAAGAGAACTTTTGGCATAAATCAAAGTATTGAGTACAGGAGTTGGGATATAATGATAAAGTTGTTGAGGCCAAATTTGGAGAATTGTGAGCAATTTTGGTCACCAAAATACAGGAAAGATATCAATAAGAATGAAAGAGGGCCGAGAAGATGTACTAGGATGTTGCCTGGACTTCAGGAACTGAGTTACAGGGAAAGGTGAAACAGGTTAGGACTTTATTCCCTGGAGCGTAGAAGAATGTAGGTCGGCTTTTTCCACTGAGGGTGGGTGAAACACAAACCAGAGGACATGGGTTAAGGGTGAAAGGGGAAAAGTTTAGGGGGAACTTCTTCACAGAGAATGGTGGGGGTGTGGAATGAGCTGCCAGCTGAGGTGGTGAATCTGGGCTCAATTTTAACTTGCAATAAGAATTTGGACAGCTACATGGATGGGAGGGATATAGACTGGGTGCAGGTCAGTGGGACTAGGCAGCAAAATGATTCAGCACAGACTAGAAGGGCCAAAGGGGTCTGCTTCTGTTCCATAATGTTCTATGTGGTCTCCCACCCTCTATAGTTGTATCCGGATACTCCACAATTACACTAACCGGGAGCACTCCACACAGCATATGACCCAAGGTGGGTCCCTCAAAAAATTAGCCCCCACTGGTTCTATGCAACGTCACCCTGTGGGATCATCACCCAGGCTTCCCCAGGGTTGGAGTGGAATGTTAATCTAGTCAGGTACCCCACGCCTGTCCAATGAACATTTGGAGCCCATACTCTGGGCTGCCAAGTGGGTGCATTCATCTGTGAAGAGACTGCCAGGAGGGTAGTCTGGGGGTCGAATTGGAGGGTCTCAGGGAGTTTAGGAGGGCACCAGGATCAGTGGATCAAGGGGGTGGTCCAGGGAGATCCAAGGAATGAGGGGGTGGAACAGGGCGGCACTAGGAGTCAGGAAGACCAGGATTCAGGGGGTTGGGGCTGGAAGGACGGGAAAAGTTGGGAGGTGACTGGGGGAATTCAGGAGGGGGACGGGGGTTTAGAAGGGGGGACTGGCTTGTCGGGAGGAGGTTGAGAAGGGGGTACTGGGTTGTGGAGAGGAGTTCTGGGAGGGGGACTGGGGGTCCCCTCTCCCGAGGTAAGGTGAGGTAAGGTTGGTAAGTTAATTTTTATGAATCTAATTTAAGAGTAGGTAATGAATCCGATTGCAGGATGTGGGAAATGTTCCTGACGACTTCACCTACAAAAGGTGCAACCATTTGCAGCTCCTGGGAGACCGGGTCAGGGAACTGGAGTTGCAGTTGGATGAGCTTCGGATCATAAGGGAGGCAGAGGCGGTGATAGAAGGAGTTACAGGGAGACAGTCGCCCCAAACAGGCAGGTGTCAGTTAACTGTGAGGAAAGAGAGGGGCAGGGTGACGAGACAGACAGTGCAGAGCACCCCTGCGGCCGTTCCCCTCAATAATAAGTCTACTGTTTTAGATACTTTTGGGGATTAACGACCTACCAGGGACAAGTCGCAGCGGCCAGGTCTCTGGCATCGGGGCTGGCCCCTCGGTTCAGAAGGGAAGGGGGGGAAGAGAGGAGAGCTCTTGTAGTTGGGGATTCACTGGTTACGAGAGCAGATAGGAGGTTTGGTGGATGAGTTCAGAGCTCCCGGTTAGTATGTTTCCTCCCAGGTGTCAGGGACTTCTCTGATCGAGTTCACAGCGTTCTGGAGGGAGAGGGCGAGCAGCCAGATACCGTGGTCCATGTGGGGACCAATGACATAGATAGGAGTGGGGATGAGGACCTGAAGAGGGAATATAGGGAGTTAAGGAAGAGGTTAAAAAGCAGGACCTCGGGGGTGGTGATCTCAGGATCGCTGCCTGTTCCACGCGGCAGAGAGCAGAGTTGTGGCAGATGAATGTGTGGCTGAAGAGTTGGTGCAGGGGGCAGGGGTTCAGATTTGTGGATCATTGGGACCTAATCTGGGGAAGGTCCGACCTGTACAAAAGGGACGGGCTTCTCCTCGACTGGAGGAGGGGCCAATATCCTGGTGGGCAGGTTTCCTCAAGCTGTTGGGGAGGGTTTAAACTAGTTTGGCGGGGGGGGGGGGGTGGGAATCGCAATGAGAGTCGGAGATTAGGGAGGAAGAACACCTGGATTGGAACCAGAATGTTAATGTTAACGGGGGGGGGGGGGGGGTGGTTGGTAAAAGTAGATGGAAATCAAAGGAGTGAATATGGGGACATTCTTTCACATATATACTTCAATGCAAAGAGCTCAGTGAGGAAGGTGGATGAGCTTAGAGCATGGACTGGCACATGGGAACATGATATTGTGGCCATCAGTGAAACGTGGTTACAGGAGGGGCATGATTGGCAGCGAAATATTCCAGGATTCCGTTGTTTTAAGCGTGATGGAACTGGGTGGAGAGGGGAGTAAAAGGTGGAGGAGTCGCGTTGCTTGTTAGAGAAAACATTACAGTAGTGCTGAGGCAGGATAGACCGGAGGCTCGTCCAGTGAGGGGATTTGGGTGGAAGTGAAGAATGGGAAAGGCATGAAAACACTAATGGGGGTGTATTACAGACCCCCTAATGGACAGAGGGAATTAGGGGAGCAAATTTATAAGGTCTTAGCATATACGTGTAGTAAACATAAGGTGGTGATCGTAAGATTTTAACTTTCTACTCATTGACTGGGACGCCCATCCTGTAAAAGGGCCAGATGGGTTGGAGTTTGACAATTATGTTCAGGAAAGTTTTCTAAATCAATACATAGAAGAATCGACCAGAGAGGGGGCCGTATTGGATCTCTATTAGGGAACGAGATAGGTCAGGTGACAGAGGTTTGTGTTGGGGAACACTTTGGATTCAGTGTTCATAATACTATCAGTTTTAGGTTAATGATGGAGAAGGATGGGGCTGGGCTGAAGGTTGAAATTCTTGATGGAACAAGGCTAATTTCGAGGAGATGTGAAAGGATTTAGAGGGTGTGGATTTGGGAGAATTTATTTTCTGGGAAGGATGTAACATAAATGGAGGGTATTCAAAGGAGAAATTTTGAGAGAACAGAGTCGGTCTGTCCCTGTGAGGATTAAAGGAAAGGTTAGAAAATATAGGGAGCCTTGGTTTTCAAGGGATATTGGGAATTGGTTCAGAGGAAGAGGGATGTAAAGAACAGGTAAAGACAACAGGAATAAATGGGGTGCTGAGGAATATAAAAATCTTAAGAAAGAAATGAGAAAGGCTTAAAGGAGAGATGAGGCTGCGTTGGCAGGCAAGGTCAAAATAAATCCAAAGGGTTTCTACAGGTACATTAAAAGTAAAAGAACAGTGAGGGATAAATTGGGCCCCTTGAGGATCAGACGGGTCGGTTCTGTGAGGAGTCAAAAGAGATGGGGGGGAATTTTAAATGTTTTTTTTCCCCTTGGTCCCCGAGGGAAGTTAGTGTAGAAATAGTGGGGGCTCTGACAGAAATATTTAAAATGTCACTGGCCACGGGGGAGGAGCTGGAGGATTGGAGGATGGCTCATGTTGTTCCACTGTTTAAAAAAGGCTCTAAAAGTAAACCTGGTAATTCTAGGCCTGTGAGTCTGACGTCAGTGGTGGGTAAATTGATGGACAGTGTTCCTAGAGATGGAATATACAATCATTTGGAAAGACAGGGACTGATTAGGAGTAGTCAACATGATTTTGTACAGGGTAGATCATGTTTAACAGATCATATCAAATTTACAAGGAGGTTACCCAGAAAGTTGACAAGGGGAAAGCAGTAGCTGTTGTCTATTTGGACTTTAGTAAGGGCCTTTGACAAGGTTCCCCATAAGAGGTTAGTAAGGAAGGTGGAGGCATTAGGTATTAATGACGAAGTAGTGAAATGGATTTAGCAGTGGTTGAATGGGAGGTTCCAGAGAGAAGAGGTGGAAAATTGTTTATTGAATTGGAGGCCAGTGACGGGTGGATTTGCCTCAGGGATCGGTACTGGGTCCACTGTTATTTGTCATATATATTAATGATCTAGATGGTAGGGCGGCAAGTTGGATTAGTAAGTACGCAGATGATATGAAGATTGGTGGTGTTGTGGACAGTGAGGAAGGTTCTCAAAGATTGCAGTGGGATATAGGCCAGTTAGAAGAGTGGGCTGAACGATGGCAGATGGAGTTTAATACTGATAAATGTGAGGGGATACGTTTTGGTAGGACTAATCAAAATAGAACATACATGTTAAATGATAGACAATTGAGGAGTGAAGTGGAACAAAGGGATTTAGAAATTCTGGTACATAATTCCCTGAAAGTGGAGTCACATGTAGATAGGGTGATTAAGAAAGCTTTTGGTATGTTGGCCTTCATCAATCAGAGTATTGAGTACAGGAGTTGGGATGTCATCTTGAAGTTGTACAGGACATTGGTGAGGCCAAATTTGGAATATTGTGTGCAGTTTTGGTCATCGAATTACAGGAAGGATATAAACAGAATAGAGAGAATGGAGAGAGGTTTACAAGAATGTTGCTGGGGTTTCAGACTTTGAGTTACGGGGAAAAGTTGAGCAGGCTGGGACTTTATTGTCTGGAGCGTAGAAGATTGAGGGATGATTTGACAGAGGTATTTAAAATTATGAGAGGGACAGATAGATTCAATATGGACAGGCTTTTTCCATTGAGAGTGGGGGAGATTCAAACAAGAGGATATGGATTGAGATTGAAGGGGAAGAAGTTTAGGGAAATCATGAGGTGGAATCTCTTCACTCAGAGGATGTGGGAGTGTGCGGTGAGTTTCGGCCAAAGTTTAACACTTAAAGAAAAGTTGGATAGGTATATGGATGGGAGAGGCGTGGAGGGTTAAGGGAAAGGTGCAGGTCATTGGGACTAGGTGGGAGAAGATGTTTGGCATGGACTAGAAGGGCCGAAACGGCCTGTTTCAGTGCTGCAAATGTTATCTGGTTATATGAGAGGGGAAGGGGGTTCAGGAATGGGGACAGGGCGTCAAGACCTCTCCAGCCCACCACCCACACACTCCCCTCTGCCCACAGGGAACGCATGTGCCACCATCCGGGCCACGCAGTCGAGCTTGAGCGATTACCGGGGCTTGGCGCTGAATGCCATTGACAGGAACACGGACACCAACTACATCAACGGTTCATGCAGCCGCACGGCAGAGCAAAACTCGCCGTGGTGGAGTGTTGACTTCTTCTACCACTACAAGGTCTATGTGGTGAAGATCACTGCTGGCAACAACTGTGGCGGTTTGTCCAGGGCCGAGATCCGCATTGGAGACAACGCCAATCCCAGTGGCACGGAGAACACAATGTAAATCACACCTGCCTGGGATACATACATCCCCGCACTGTGGACTAACCTGGGGACACCCCACACTGTTCACTAACCCAGGGACACCCCACACTGTTCACTGACCCAGGGACACCCCACACTGTTCACTGACCCGGGGACACCCCACAATGTTCACTGACCTGGGGAAGCCCCACACTGTTCACTGACCCAGGGACACACCACACTGTTCACTAACTCGGGGACACTCCACACTGTTCACTAACCCGGGGACACTCCACACTATTCACTAACCCAGGACACCCCACACTGTTCACTGACCTGGAGACACCCCACACTGTGGACTAACCCGGGGAACAACCCACACTGTGGACTAACCCGAGGGCACCCCACACTGTTCACTAACCTGGGGACACCCAACACTGTTCACTGACCCGGGGACACCCCACACTGTGGACTAACCCAGGGACACCCCACACTGTTCACTAACCTGGGGGCACCCAACACTGTTCACTGACCTGGGGACACCCCACACTGTGGACTAACCCGGGGACACCCCACACTGTTCACTAACCTGAGGACACCAACACTGTTCACTGACCCGGGGACACCCCACACTGTGGACTAATACGGGGACACCCCACACTGTTCACTAACCCGCGGATACCCCACATTGTTCACCGACTCGGGGACACCCCACAATGTTCACTGACCTGGGGAAGCCCCACACTGTTCACTGACCCAGGGACACACCACACTGTTCACTAACTCGGGGACACTCCACACTGTTCACTAACACGGGGACACCCCACACTATTCACTAACCCAGGACACCCCACACTGTTCACTGACCTGGAGACACCCCACACTGTGGACTAACCCAGGGAACAACCCACACTGTGGACTAACCCGAGGACACACCACACTGTTCACTAACCCGGGGATACCCCACATTGTTCACTGACTCTGGGACACCCCACACTGTTCACTAACCTGAGGAAACCCTACACTGGGGACTAACCCAGGGACATCCCTCACTGTTCCCTAACCCGGGGACACCCCTCATTGTTCACTAACCCGGGGACACCCCACACTGTTCACTAACCTGGGGAATCCCCACACTGTTCACTAACCGGGGACAGCCCACACTGTGGACTACCCCTGGGACACCCCACACTGTTCATTCACCTGGGGAAACCCCACACTGTTCACTGAACCAGGGACACCCCACACTGTTCATTCACCTGGGGAAACCCCACACTGTTCACTGAACCAGGGACACCCCACACTGTTCACTAACCTGGGGACTTCCCACACTGTGGACTAACCCAGGACACCCCACACTCTTCACTGACCTGGAGACACCCCACACTGTGGACTAACCCAGGGAACAACCCACACTGTGGACTAACCCGAGGACACACCACACTGTTCACTAACCCGGGGATACCCCACATTGTTCACCGACTCTGGGACACCCCTCACTGTTCACTAACCCGGGGACACCCCACACTATTCACTAACCTGGGGAAACCCCACACTGTTCACTAACCCGGGGACAGCCCACACTGTGGACTACCCCTGGGACACCCCACACTGTTCATTCACCTGGGGAAACCCCACACTGTTCACTGAACCAGGGACACCCCACACTGTTCACTAACCTGGGGACTTCCCACACTGTGGACTATCCCAGGGACACCCCACACTGTGCACTAACCCCGGACATGCCATACACTATTTCCATCCCTGACATTAAGCAAGGCGGTCCTGAGATGGACGTTGTGTTGAATGTTGGTGTAGATAGGCGTGAGTATACGGGTGATGTTCATTCTCTCTCTGCCTTTACAGTTGTTCCAGAAATGTGAACGTGCCTGCAGGCCAGGCCAAGTACTTCTACTGTCAGCCCTTGGGTGTACACGGCCGCTACATGTCGATATCCGTCCCTGGGAGGACGACCTGCCTGTCCCTCTGTGAGGTTGAGGCATATGGATCCTACGACCCTCACTAAACCTCTCGGTGAGCATCTCTCCCACTCCTCCCCCACTTTCGCTACCCCGGATACAGCCCTCAGTGATCCAGAGGAAGAAGTGGCCTGGTTGATATATCTCAGACTCTCGAAGTCTGCAAAATGGAACACCGAAAACAGGAGCAGGGGTCTGCCATCTAAGTTGTCGAGCCTGTTCTGCTGTTACGTGTGGCCCTGGACTCAGATCTACCTAATTGACCCTTCCCCATAACAATTGCCCAACTATTTTCAAATTGTTCTTGTAGAGGTTCAACACAGTAACAGGCCCTTTCAGCCCACGAGTCCCTGCTGCCCGATTAAGTACACCCCGGTGTTTTGAACAGTGGGAGTAAACCAGAACCTCCAGGGAAAACCCACGCAGTCAGGGGGAGAACGTACAACTTTCTTAAAGATAGTGCGGAATCTGAACACCTGTCCCAATCACTGGCGCTGTAACTGCGTTGTACTGATTGCTTCACCAATCATGTAGCCCAAATTATGCAAAAATCTATCGTGTCTTAAATATATAACCATATATCAGTTTACAGCACGGAAACATGCCATATTGGCCCTTCAAGTCCGCGTAAGTTCACTTCAACATCTCCACTAGTTCCCCCCTCCCACTCTCTGCCCATAACCGTTCAACCCCCTCATATCCAACCTTCTCTTAAATGACAGAAGGGAACCTGCTGCAACTATCTCCTCTGGAAGATCATTCCATTCTGCCACCACTCTGAGTGAAGAAGCATCCTCTAATATTTCTCCTAAAATGTTGCCCCCTTACCCTTAACTCATGCCCTCTTGTTCCAACCTCCCCTGCCCTCAGGGGAAAGAGTCTATTCATGTCTAGTCTATCTATTCCTTTCATAATTTTAAAAACCTCTATCAAGTCCCCTCTCAGTCGTCTACGTTCCACTGAATAAAGTTCCAGTCTCCTTAATCTCTGCCTGTAATCCAGATGCTGTAAGCCAGGCAACATCCTTGTAAATCTTCTCTGCACCCTCTCCATCTTATCTATATCCTTTCTATAATTTGGAGACCAGAACTGAGCCCAGTACTCCAAACCTGGCCTCATCAATGCCTTAAACAGCCGCAGCATCACTTCCCAGCTCCTATTCTCTACACTATGATTTATGAAGGCCAGCATACCATACGCCTTCTTACCACCCTGTCTACATGGGAATCCACCTTCAATGAACTCTGTATCATAACCCCCAGGTCCCTCTACTCCTCCTCTTCATGCCTCAATGCCCTCCCCTTAACTGCATATGTCCTATTCTGGTTATTTTTACCGAAATGCAACACCTTACACTTGTCTACATTAAATTCCATCTGCCATCTTTCAGCCCACTCTTCCAAACAAACCAAATCCTCTGTAATCCAAGAAAACCTTCCTCACTATCCACCACTCCCCCTATTTTTGTATAGTCCGCATATTTGCTCACCCAGTTAACCACACCCTCATCCATATCATTAATATAAATGATAAACAACAGGGGTCCCAGCACCGATCCCTGAGGCATCCCGCTCGTCACAGGCTTCCAACCTGACATACAGTTGTCCACCATGGCTCTCTGCTGTCTATCTCCCAGCCACCTCTGAACCCATGTCACAATCTCTCTACTAATTCCTAGTGACTGAACCTTCCTTACTAACTGTGAAATATCAAGTGTTCACAATCACTACTCTGGAGACGAAGTCTTGGGGAACAGGTTCAGCTTTATTTCGAGTCTGTAGAGTCCGGTATCCCTGGTCTGGAGACACACCGGAGGTTCAGAATCATCACTCCTTTGTACAGTCCCGCATTCAACATCAGCCCACCTTCATTTACCTTCTTCCAATCAGAATCCCAGTACATTACAACATTCTCCTTTTCCCTCCATCAATACAGGTATCATTCAGTTCCTCCCTCTTCATACATTGCATATTATGTTAATTAGTTCATTCCCTCCTTAGGGGCGTCTAAGTTAATATTCATGTCTCTATTAAGCAAGCGCAGTACTAGCTATAGACTATCTACCAGCCTGAACCAGATCCTTGCATTCTTGGGGGTCCTAATAAGAAGGGGCCCACTAGCTGGTATTGTCTGTTTTCAAGCTCTCATCTACATTCTTTTCATTCCATCACTTTTCAAAGAATGGTGCGAGTTTAATCATCTTCAACCATATTTCACACTAACCTTATCAAAAGCCTTACTAAAATCCAAATAGATCACGTCAACCGCTCTACCTTCATCCACTTTTCTTTTCACCTCTTCAAAAAACTCAACAAGATTCATCAAACATGACTTTCCTTTCACAAACCCATGCTGGGTGCCCCTGATAAACCCCTGTCTATCCAGATATTTGTATATACTATCTCGAAGAATACCCTCCATAACCTTGCCCACCACCGAAGTCAAACTTACTGGCCGATAATTACTTGGCCGACACCTAATGCCTTTTTTGAACAACAGAACTACATTTGCAACCCTCCAATCCGTGGTACCAACCCCTCCTCCAGTGATCTTTGAAAAATCACTGTGTCAGTGCCCCCGCTATTTGTTCCCTGACCTCCCTTAAAGTCCTGGGAAAAATCCCATCAGGACCAGGAGACTTATCCATCTTTATTGACCCTGGAAGCACCAAAACCCTCACTGTACTAATCCTTATCCTCTCTATAACTAAGCCCTTTGCCCCTCTTATCTCGTATAGCTCATGCCCCTTTCCCTTGTGAATACGGACGAGAAAAAAATCGTTCAATATCTCTCCCATTTCTTACGGTTCCTCACATAGTCCACCGGTCCCATCATCCAGTGGACCTACTCTATCCTTAACCCTCCTTTTACTGTTCATGTATCTGTAAAAACCCTTAGGATTCACTTTCACCTTATTAGTTATGGACTCCTCATATCTTCTTTTTGCTTTTCTAATTTCCCTCTTAAGGTTCTTCCTGGAATCTAAGTAATGACCATACATCTCCTCAATCCTCTGTTTCTTATATTTAGCATAGGCCTCCCTCTTGTCCCGAACCAACTTCCCAATTTTTCTAGAAACCCACAGCTCCCTTGAACTTTTGGTCTTGCCTTTCAGCCTGACTGGAACATAAGCATCCTGTACTCTCAAAGTCTCACCCTTAAATACCCTCCAATTTTCCTCTACATCCTTTTTGGCAAAAAAGATCAGCCCACACAACCCTCTGCAAATCCCTTCTCATTTCTCCAAACCTGGTCTTCACCCACTCAAAGACTTTCAACCTCGGACCTGATCTATCCCTTTCCATCATCAAGCTAAAAGTGATCACTGGATTCGAAGTTCTCTCCAACACTCACCTCCATCACCTGCCCCATTTCATTCCCAAATAACAGATGTAACACCGCTCCCCCTCTAGTTGGCGTCTCAACATATCGCTGCAAAAAGAAATCCTGAACATATTGTATAAACTCTAAGCCATCCTGTCCTCTTACTGACTGTGCTTCCCAATCTATGTTTGGAAAATTGAAATCCCCAACCAACACCACCCTATTCCTACTGCACATCTCACCTATTTCCTGGCACATTTGCTCTTCCAGTTCCCTTTCCCCATTTGGAGGCCTATAATATACCCCATAATAATAACCTCACCCTTCTTATTTTTCAGTTCTACCCATACTGCCTCCCTCGATGAGCCCTCCAGTCTATCTTGCCTCAGCACTGCTGTAATATCCTCCCTGACAAGTATATATGTAATGAGTTACCTTTCTCTGCTTCATTTGGGAGAGAATTTCACAGATTGGCCACTCTCCAGGAAAACCATTTCCTCCACATCTCTGTCCATGGAACCTTGGCCATGTGGATACAGAATTGGCTTGTAGGAAGAAAGCAGAGAGTAGTAGTGGAAGGAAAGTATTCTGCCTGGGGGCCGGTGACTAGGGGAGAGACCGCAAGGATCTGTTCTGGGACCCCTGCTCTTAGAAATGACCTGGATGAAGAGGTGGAAGGATGGTTCAGTAAGTTTGCGGATGAAACAAAGGTTGGAGGAGTTTTTGTGGATGGAGCTGAAGTTGTCAAAAGTTACAAGAGGATATAGACAGGATGCAGAGTTGGGGAGAAAAGTGACAGATGGAGTTCAATCTGGATAAGTGTGAGGTGATGCATTTTGGAAGGACAAACCAGAAGGCTGAGGACAGGGTTAATGGTCGGTTATGTAAGAGTTTGGATGAACAGAGGGACCTTGGGGTCCAAATCCATGGATCCCTCAAGATAGATAAGAAGGCTTATGGGAGGCTGGGCTTCATTAATAGGGGGATTGAATTCAGGAGTAGAGAGGTCATGTGGCAACTCTACAAATCTCTGGGGAGACCACGCGAAATATTGTGTTCAGTTCTGGTCACCTCATTATCGGAAAGATGTGGAAGCTGTGGAGAGGGGGCAGAGGAGATTTACCAGGATGTTGCCTGGATGTTGTCTTATGAGGCCAGGTTAGCAGAGCTGGGACTTTTTCGTGCGAAGAAGGATGAGAGGAGACTTGATCGAGTTCAACAAGATTATGAGAGATATAGATTGGTGAACAGACAGCGCCTGTTTCCCAGGGCAGGATCAACAAACACCAGAGGACGTGTGTACAAAGTGAAGGGAGGGGAGACGTCAGGGGTGAGTAATTTTTACATGGAGAGTGGTGGGGGCCTGGAATGCCTTTCCAGAGATGATGGTGGAGGCTGGAACATTTGGGACATTTTAGAGACTCTTAAACAGGTTCATGGATGGTTATGGGGTAGGGAGGCAAGGGTTGGATTGTTGAGTGGGTTTAGATCAGTCAGCACACCATTGTGGGCCAAAGTGCTGGAATGTTCTAGGTTAAATCTATTCCTCATATCTAGAACCTGTTCCCGAGTTCCATCCCATGCACGAGTAAGAACAACTTCTTCCTTCAACTCTATTATGCCACATTAGGCAGCTTTCTATCACTCGTCCACCTCGCGCCGCTAAAATTGTGATCTGTCTTCCAGGGATGCTGATGATGCGAACTCCATGCTGTGCTTGTGACCTGACCCGGACCAGCCTGGTCCAATACACTGCCAGCAACTGCTTCCATACCAGCCGGTGTTTCCGGGCTCCGTGCCAGCCCAGAGTGGGTGTCAGTGGGTGGGGTGGATGAGGGAGACTCCCCTGGGTGGACACGTTCAGTGCACGGGGAGAGGGGAGGAATGCAATGCCGGGGAGAGGGGGTGATCTCTGCTCCCCCTACCACTGTACCACATCTTCCCAGTGGGAACCCCTTGGATAGTCACTTCCTCTGCTCTTCCCTGGGCCCTGTTACCCTATGACCTACATTGTCAGCCATAATTGCTCGTTAACCGTGGCAATGCCCACTGCCTGACAGGCATTTTCTGTCCCACCACCCAGTTACTGTGACAACCACCACCTGACTGGTGGGGGTTTCCTGTCCAACCAGCGGGTAACCATGTCAACTCCCACTGCCTGATGGGCGTTTCCTGTCCGACCACCTGGGAACAATGACAACTCCCACTGCCTGACGGGCGTTTCCTGTCTGACACCCAGTAAACATGACAAATCCCACCGCCTGATGGGCATTTCCTGTCTCCGAGCTCGTGTGTTCTCTGCCATCTCTGCTGTTCCTGCCTGAATAAAACCAGCTTGACTGTCTGCAAATCACCCAGTGTGAGTTCCGTGTCTTTTTCACCAGCCATGGTTCGTGGGGAGGGTCAACGAGTGGGTCGGGATGGAAACGTCACCTCAGCCTTCATCACCAGGGGGCTGGGGTGCAGCAATGGGTTGGGGTGGGGGAATGGCAGGTTGAGCAGCCCAAGGGTGAGGACGGATGGCCAACATCTGCCTGAGAACCATGAGGTTCTCAATATGTTCTCAATCTCTGGATTGCTGCCCGTGCCACGAGCTAGTGAGAGTAGAAATAGGAGGATGTGGAGGATGAATGCGTGGCTAAAGAGATGGTGCAGGGGGCAAGGGATAAGATTTCTGGATCATTGGGATCTTTTCTGGGGAAGGTCAGACCTGTACAAGAGGGACGGACTCCACTTGAACTGGAGGGGGACCAATGTGCTGGCAAGTAGATTTGCTGGAGCTGTGGGGGAAGGTTTAAACTAGTTTGGCAGGGGGGTGGGGAACAGAGTGTGAGAGCAGTGTCCAGGGAGTATGGCCACCTAGCTATGAATAAAAAAGATAACAAAGGTAGGTTGGAGATTAGGGTAGAAGGTAAAAAAGAGAATATAATTAAGGGTCATTCTCTGAGATGCATATTTTTTAATGCAAGAAGCATAGTGAACAAGGTAGATGAGCTTAGAGCATGGACAGATACTTGGGGTCATGATATTGTGGCAATTAGTGAGACCTGGCTACAGGAGGGGCAGGACTGGCAACTTAATGTTCCAGGATACATTTGTTTTAGATGTGATAGATCGGGGGTAAAAAAGGAGGAGGAGTTGCTCTGCTTGTTAGGGAGGACATTACTGCCGTGAGGTGGCAGGATGGTATGGAGGGATCGACCAGTGAGGCTGTTTGGGTGGAATTGAGGGGTGGAGGAGGCAAGAGGGTGCTAATAGGGGTGTATTACAGACCACCAAATGGGCCAAGGGAATTAGAGGAACACATTTGTAGGGAGATAACGTATATGTGTGAAAATCATAGGGTAGTGATCATGGGAGATTTTAACTTCCCACACATTGATTGGGATACCCGTACAGTTAGAGGGCTGGATGGGCTAGAGTTCGTTAAATGTGTTCAGGGTTGTTTTCTAAATCAGTTAGTAGAAGAACCGACTCGGGATGGTGTAATACTGGATCTCCTGTTAGGGAACGAGCTAGGTCAGGTAGTGGACATTAATGTTGGAGAACAAATTGGGTCTAGTGACCATAATTCTGTTAGTTTTAGGGTAGTTTTAGGGAAGAGCAAGGAGGGGCCTAAAGTTGAGGTTATGGATTGGAGAAGAGCAAATTTCAAAGGAATAAGAAGGGATTTGGGGAGTATTGAGTGGGACAGGATATTTTCAGGTAAGGATGTTAATGAAAAATGGAGGATATTCAAAAAAGAAATTTTGAGGGTACAGAGTAGCTATGTCCCAGTGAGGATCAAAGGAAAGGCTGGAAGTCATAGGGAGGCTTGGCTTTCGAGGAATATTGGAAATTTGGTTAGGAGAAAAAGGGAGGTGTATAAGAGGTATAAAGAGCAGGGAACTGAGAATTTAAAGGAGGACTACAAGGAGTGTAGAAGGAATCTTAAGAAAGGAATTAGAAAGGGCAAAAAAAGGCACGAAGAGGCTTTGGCAGACAGAGTAAAAATAAATCCAAAGGGTTTCTATAGGTACATTAAAAGTAAAAGATTAGTGAGGGATAAAATTGGACCCCTTGTAGATAGTGAGGGTAGGCTGAGTGAGAAGTCTGAGGAAATGGGGGAAATTTTGAATGATTTCTTTGCCTCGGTATTCACTAGGGAAAAAAATGTTGAACCAGTTGAGGTAAAGAAAAATAGTGGGGAGGTCATGAAGCATATAAGGATAACCGAGGAGGTAGTGATGGCTGTGTTAAAAAAGATAAAGGTGGATAAATCTCCCAGACCGGACAAAATATTCCCAAGGACACTCAGGGAGGCTAGTGGACAGATAGTGGGGCCATTAACAGAGATATTTAGGATGTCACTGGTCACGGGGGTAGTGCCAAAGGATTGGAGGGTGGCGCATGTGGTTCCGCTGTTTAAGAAAGGGTCCAAATGCAAACCTGGGAATTATAGGCCCGTGAGTCTGACGTCTGTGGTGGGCAAGTTTATGGAAAGTGTTCTGAGGTACAGGGATTGATAGAGAGTAATCAGTATGGTTTTGTCAGGGGTAGATCATGCTTGACAAACCTGATTGAGTTTTTCGAGGGGGTTATAAAAAAGGTTGATGAAGGGAAAGCTGTGGATGTTGTCTATTTAGACTTTAGTAAAGCTTTTGACAAAGTTCCACACAGGAGGTTAGGAAAAAAGGTGGAGGCATTAGGTATAAATAAGGAGGTAGTGAAATGGATTCAGCAGTGGTTGGATGGAAGGTGTCAGAGAGTAATGGTAGAAAATTGTTTGTCCAATTGGAGGCCGGTGACTAGTGGAGTTCCTCAGGGTTCGGTCCTGGGTCCACTATTATCTGTTATATATATTAACGATCTGGAAGTAGGGGTGGAGAATTGGATAAGCAAGTTTGCGCATGACACAAAGATTGGTGGTGTTGTGGACAGTGAGGTAGATTACCGTAGATTAAAAGGTGATTTAGGAAGGCTGGAGGTGTGGGATGAGAAATGGCTGATGGAATTTAATACAGATAAATGTGAGGTGTTGCATTTTGGAAAGGCAATTTTAAATAGGTCATATACATTGAATGGTAGACAATTGAGGAGTGCAGAGCCACAAAGGGATTTAGGAGTGATGGTAAATAGTACCCTCAAGGCTGATACTCAGGTAGATGGTGTGGTGAAGAAGGCATTTGGAATGTTGGCCTTCATAAATCGGAGTATTGAATTCAAGAGTAGGGAGGTTATGATGAAATTGTACAAGGCATTGGTGAGGCCAAATTTGGAGTACTGTGTACAGTTTTGGTCACCAAATTATACGAAAGATATAAACAAAATAGAGAGAGTGCAGAGAAGGTTCACGAGAATGTTGACAGGATTTCAGGGTCTGAGTTACAGGGAAAGGTTGTGCAGACTGGGGCTTTTTTCTCTGGAGCGTAGAAGATTGAGGGGGGACTTGATCGAGGTGTTTAAGATTTTGAAAGGGACAGGCAGAGTAAACGTGGATAGGCTTTTTCAATCAAGAGTGGGGGAGATTCAAACTAGAGGGCATGGTTTAAGATTGAAGGGGGAAAATTATAAGGGGAACATGAGGGGAAATTTCTTTACGCAGAGGGTGGTGGGGATGTGGAATGAGCTTCCGCCAGACGTGGTCGAGGCGGGATCATTGGTTACATTTAATGAAAGACTGGATCGTTACATGGATAGGAGGGGACTAGAGGGGTATGGACTGGATGCTGGTCAGTGGGACTAGGAGGGTGGGGATTTGCTATGGCATGGACTAGTAGGGCCGAACTGGCCTGTTCTGTGCTGTAAGTGGTTATATGGTTATATGGTGGGGAGATGGTGGGATTCCAGGGTGGGAGGGTCTAGGCAGGGGCAGTGGGCCAAGGAGGATAACGGACAGACAGGGTAGCCAGTAGAATGACAGGGTGGGAGTGTTTGGGCAGGACAGATGGGGATTGGTGGTACAGGGAAGGTGATGGACAGATGAGATGGCCAGTAGAATGACAAGAGACATGAAGACATCTGGGGATTGTCGCTGGAGACATCTGGGGAATGGAAAGAGACATCTGGGGGGTAATGCTGGAGACGTCTGGGCGTGATGTGAGGAGATGTTTAAGGGTGATACTGGAGATGTCTATGGGTGATATTGGAGATGTCTTGGGGTGATGTTGGATATGTCTGGAGGTGATGCTGGAGACATCAGTGGGCAATGCTGGAGACATCTGGAGGTGAAGCTGGATGTCTGTGGGTGATATTGGAGATGTCTGGAGGTGATGCTGGAGATGTCTGTGGGTGATGCTGGAGACGTCTGAGGTGATATGAGGAGATGTTTGAGGGTGATACTGGAGATGTCTGTGGGTGTCACTGGAGATATCTATAGGGGTAATACTGAAAGGAGTGAAGGTGACAATAAGCTGTGGAGAGGGTGCAGAGGAGATTTACCAGGGTGCCCTGGATTGGAGACTGTACCTTCTGAGGAGAGCTTGAGTGAACTAGATCTTTTCTCCTTGGAGCGATGGAGGGTGAGGGTGACCTGAGAGGGGTGTACCAGATGATGAGAGGCATTGATCGTGTGGACGGCCTGAGGCTTTTCCCCAGGGCTGAAATGGTCAACATGAGGGGGTGTAGTTTTAAGGTGCTTGGGAGTAAGAACAGGGGGGATGTTCTTCACACAGAGAGTGGTGGGAGCATGAAACGTGCTGCTGGTATCGGTGGTGGAGGCAGGGAGAAGAGGGTCTTTTAAAACACTATTATTTGGGCATATGGAACTGAGAAAAATGGAGGGTTATGCAGTGGACAAATTCGAGGCAGTTGTCAGAGTAGGTTATTGGGTCAGCATAACACTATGGCCTGAAGGGCCTGGACTGTGCTATAGAATTCAGTGTCCCAATGGTGGTGACATGGAAGATGTCAGAGGAGAGATGAAGGTTGAATGGGAGCAGATGAAACCGGTGGGTGGGGATCCTGTTCAGTCCAAGGTATTGGTGAGTTGCACAAGTCAGGAGTTTATTCCCTGGAGTGTAGGAAAATGAGGGGAGATTTGACATTGCTGTTTAAAATTATGAGGGGTCGAGTAAATGTTTTTTCCACTGAGAGTAAGTGAGACAAGAACTAGAGGGCATGGGTTAAGGGTGAATGCTTAAATCTTACTACATACCGGGTATACAGGTTAATTGGGTGGCACGGACTCGTGGGCCGAAATGGCCTGTTACCGTGCAGCATGTCTAAATTAAAAATAAAAAAAAAATTAAGAATCCTCCCCATTAGTTTATACCCCACTGACATAAGACTCATCGGTCGATAATTCCCAGGAGTCTCCCTATTACCTTTTTTAAACAAGGGGCCCACATTTGCCATTCTCCAATCCTCCGGCACCTCCCCTGTGGCCAAAGAGGATTTGAAGATTAGAGTTATTGCCCCAGCTATCTCTTCCCTCCCTTCCCACCGCAGCCGGGGTATATTGCATCCAGCCCTGGGGACTTATCAATCTTGATGGTTTTAAGAAGATCCAACATTTTCTAATCCTTGACATGCTCCAGCTCACAGACCTGTTCTATTCTGACCTCACCTTGACCAAGGTCCCTGTCCCTTGTGAACAATGAAGCCAAGTGTTCATTTAGGACCTCCTCTAGCTCCGTGTACACGTTCCTCCCTTTATCCTTCATGTCAGACACTCACTCTCATCTGTTTTTCATGTCTGTGTATTACGAGCTCCCATTTTAGTCAAATGGGATGATCACTGTAAGGGATAGTATAGACAGGAAGGAATGAATGGTCACAGTTACATTTCACACAAGCACAACACGATAATTTGATATATTGGAAGAAATGAGGGAAGGTTTGTCACAGTCTGTTCCAGATTCAATACATTTTGCAAGGGAGAGCCATGCTGATGCTGGAGGGAAAGAGCTTTTTGAAGCAGCCATTTCTGTGGAATTCAGAGCAAAGCTGCTCTGTGATTGACTGGGCCTTTTTGGTGGATCGCTCTTTGCCAGGATGGTCCTTTTGGGAAGCAAAGTGCTTTATTTTAACTGTGATCAACAGTGAAGATCACTGGGAGAGACCGCTTCATTGTGAGTGTGTCTAGTAGTGAAGTTACTTGGAGAGACCAGTGTCAGGGTCTTGGAAGCTTCGTGCAGGCCGCCCAGTTCAAGTTGCCTACAAAAGGACCAGGAGTGTAGTGACCACAGCTCGTGTGGATGGACATTTCTTCAAGGGCAATGCAAGGAGAATTTGTGAGTCTGTATTAGCCACAACATCCGTCTTCCCATCAGTCCAACATTAATTCTGGGGGGAGCATGATGGTGTAGGGAGAAGACATGGAAAGACACCCCCACCCCCGGCAGAACTATTAAAACCCGACTTTTAAAGTTTTTATAACTTTTTAGAAAATATTGGAAATACAGTTGATATTTTCTGGAAAACAACTACGAGGAAAACAGAAGCACGAGCAGTTAAAAAAAAACGACTTCTGAACAGTTCTCAAGCACAGAACAACTTGGGCCTACCTTCGAAGTGGAGCCTGCGGAGTCGATTCCTGCTCACCCAAGACCACAACGGCAGTCCCTGGGTAAGACTCACTTGTCTCCAATGCCGACTCCACGCAATGTTGCAGAAGATGGCTCCAGAGGCCGAAGACGTCCTCCTCCAGATTACGAGGAGCAACTGTGCATGTGTGAAACTTTGGGAGTGTGCGCTATACAGAGCTCGGCCTGAACTGCGGGGGGGGGGGGGAAACGACACCTGACTTCTCTCAGCCCAGCGATGCTGGACTGACAGGATGGAGGGGGATCCGAACCCGCGGTCGGGCTGAAATGCCATCTGTATCGGCGGAGGAGGAAGGAAGAAGAAATCTATCCAGGTATGGAGGGGGAAGAGACTGTCATATATTAGGGTTGGCCCATATCCAAACAAGCATCAACGAAGTTTAAATCTGACCCTCACTATCCAGGCCCACAAAGTCACATAGATATATCCAAACAGATAGAAGATTTGGCAAGTCCGATGGGTCAAAGTTTTTCATCTATGAAGGGGGAGATTTAATCTCTTAAGATGGATGTGGCAAAGTGTGTGAAAATGGTGGGTAAGGTACAAGATAAATTGAAGAAGATTGAGTAAGATGTTCATGACTGTAAGGAGGATGTGGAACAATGTATAGAAAAGATGGGTCAGATGGAGGATTCATTCACTGGTTGGGAAATTCCGAGAAATGATTTATTGAAGAAAATGGACAAGTTGGAGAATGAAAGTCGAAGGAATAATGTGAAGATTGTTGGTCTCCCAGAAGATTTTGAGGGTCTGAACCTGGTTCAATTTTTCCAGAAGTGGATCCCTGAAGTTTTGGGCAAAGAATATTTCCCGAAAGGTCTGGAATTGGATAGAGCTCATAGAGCAATAATAAGGAAACCTCTTCCAGGTCAAGCTCCACGTTCCATCCTGATAAGATGTTTATGCCATCAAGATAGAGAGTTGATTTTAAGAGTTGCAGTTGAAAATTCAAGAGGTGATCAAGGCCCCTGCTGGTAGTTTAGAGAAATAGAGTTTTCTTTTATGCTGATTTGAGCCAAGTTGTTATTAAATGACATCAATAATTTAATTCTGCCAAAGCCATTTTGTGGAAGAAAGGATATAAATTTGCCTTTTGTCCTGTTGTCCTTAAAGTTTTCGATGAAGGCTTTCAATCTCAGTTCTTCACTAATGATTGATGAAGCTCTCACATTTGCCAATACTTTACCGGATAATAAACAGATGAAAAGTTTTTTTCAACAGTCTGCACCTGTGCAGAAGGTGAAAAAGAATGGAGGGTGAGAGAAGAAATCTCAGCAGTTGGTTGAAATTGATGTCGATGATGATCAGGTCCTTAGAGATCTGGAGGAAGCAGATCATACTTGAAATGACTTGTTCTGTTGGGGGGGGGGGGGGTGGTTTGGCTACCGACTCTTCCAAAGTCATTGGCCACTTTGTGGCTCTGGCCATTCCCGCACAGTGGAGGGGGTAACACTGCAGTACAGGGGGTAACACTGCAGTACAGGATTATTGTTTTTGGAGTTTTCTCTCTGGGGGTTTTCTTTTGAGATTTTCTAGTTTTCTTTGTGTGGTTGCCATGGAGATGAGTTCCATCATGTGTGATGAGGTGGTTTTTGAAATGAACTGGAATGATGGCTAATTTAAGTTTTGCTACTTTTAATGCTAACGGGCTTAATAATCCAATTAAGAGAAAAAGGGTATTGCGTATAATTAAAAAGTTGAAGCTTGATGTTGCTTTTTTGCAAGAAACACATTTGACTGAGAAGGAACATCAGAAATTGAAAAGAGACTGGGATGGACACGTTGTAGTGTCTTCATTTAATTCGAAAGCTAGAAGTGTAGCTATTTTGATTAATAAATGTGGATAGGCTTTTTCAATTAAGAAAGGGGGAGATTCAAACTAGAGGACATGGTTTAAGATTGAAGGGGGAAAATTATAAGGGGAACATGAGGGGAAATTTCTTTACGCAGAGGGTGGTGGGGATGTGGAATGAGCTTCCGGCAGACGTGGTCGAGGCGGGATCATTGGTTACATTTAAGGAAAGACTGGATCATTACATGGATAGGAGGGGACTAGAGGAGTATGGACCGGGTGGGGATTTGCTACGGCATGGACTAGTAGGGCCGAACTGGCCTGTTCTGTGCTGTAAGTGGTTATATGGTTATATGGTTTTACAGGATGGTTTAAAAGCATATTTGAGGGGACAAATTATTAGTTTTACCGATAAATTAAGAAACAACATGTAGCTGATGTAACTAAATTAGAGAAAGAGATAGAGATTTTAGAAAAAGATTTACAGCAGAATTCAACAGATGTTAAGAAAATTCATTTAACTAATATGAAATTATGATATAATTCATTATAAACATAAGTTTAAGAAGTTATTACAGAGAACTAGACAAAGGTATTATGATTTAGGGAAAGAGCTCCTAAATTGTAACTTGGCAGTTAAAAACTGAACAATAAATGCTATTAGGGATGATTCATAAAACAATTTCAGGACTTAATCGTTCCTTTATTGATGGAAGTGTTGAAACAGGCGACGGAGGTTCATTCTTTTTCAGACTCTTTTTCTCAAGCAATTATTACAGTTAACTCTTCAGAAAGATAGAGACCATTGAAAGCTGGGTCCTATAGACCAATTTTGTTACTGAATGTTGATTACAAAGTTGTAATGAAGGTTCTAACTAATAGATTGGCTAAATAATTACCATATTTAATTTATTTAGATCAGGTGGGTTTTATTAAAAATCATTATTCAGCAGATAATATTGTGAAGTTGATTTCTTTGATTAATATTTCTTGGGAGGGATCCAACCTACCAATGGTTATTTCATTAGATGCAGAAAAGGCCTTTGATAGAGTAGAGTGGAGGTTTTTTTTATTGAAAGTTTTAGAGAAATTTAAGTTTGGCCAAATTTTTATTGGTTGGATTAACGGTTTATATAGAAGCCCTACTGTTAGAGTTGTGACAAATGGACAGGTATCTTCACCTTTTATGTTAACTAGATCGACGAGGCAAGGCTGTCCTTTGTCACCAGCTCTATTTGCATTGGTTATTGAACCTTTGACTCAGGTGATTAGACAAGATAGTAATATTAAAGGTATTAAGGTGAAATCTGATTAATTTAAAATTAATTTATTTGCGGATGATGTTTTGATATATTTAACAGAACCTCAGAATTCTTTGAAGTGTTAACATGACAGATTGGAACAGTATGGTGAGATATCAGGTTATAAAATCAATTGAGAAAAGAGTGAGATCGTGTCATTGGCTGAAATAGATTATTTTTCTTATAAGCAGATTGTGAAATTCAAATGGTCAGATCAGATTAAGTACTTAGGTGTTAAGGTAGATGGTAATTATCGTCATTTTTATGAATTAAATCATTTACCAATATTGTATAAAATTAAACATGACTTGAATCAATAGAAAGATTTACCAATTACATTAATATGAAGAGTTAATTGTATTAAAATGAATATTTTTCCTCAAATTCAGTATTTATTTCAATCTATTCCTTGTAAGATTCTTCAAAGATTTTTAAAGGATTTAAATGCTTTGGTGAGGAAAGTTTTATGTAAGAATAAGATGATAAGGGTATTGTTACAATAATTAACTTGGAAGTATGAGTTAGCAGGTTTGCAGCTCCCCAATTTTCAGAATTATTATGAATCAGCACAGTTGAAATTTATTAATAGTGTAATAGGGGAAAATTTTCGGAGAAACATTCGAGGATGCTTCTTCGCTCAGAGAGTGGTGGCTGAATGGAATAATCTTCCAGAGGAAATAGTTGAGGCAGAATCAATTCTTTCATTTAAGAGGAGGCTGGATATATACATGGTTAGGAGGGGGTTGGAGGGTTATGGGTGGAGAATAGGTGGGGGATCTAGCGGAGTTGTTTGAGTGAACCGGCGTGGACTTGAAGGGCCAAGATGGCCTGTTTCCATGCCATAAACTTTTATATGGTAATTTGGCTGAGTTTGGTAAAATTAGAATAGGTTACATACATACACACATTTTAAAACAGATCTTATTTGAAACAATGCAGAATTCATATTCAGGAACATTGCAAAAATGATGGAGAATTTTATACACATTTCACAAGTAGGTGCTAATTGAAATGATGTCATGAAATGACAAACTTGCTGTTTAAAAGTACCTACAGTGTACTCACAGAAAGGTCACTCCTGGGTTTTTGTTTATCTAAGACAACAGCTTGACCAAGAGAGGAAAACTCCTGTGGTTTTCTGAAAAAGGTGGGGGAGAGAGTCACGTGGGCTTTCTGGCAGTCTCAGTTGGAGAGAGAGAGAGAGAGAGAAGACAAGCCCTCTCAGCTAGTGTGTGTGAGTGTGACACTGAAAGGGACTGAATAGTCCCAGCTGAAGAGGAAATTTCAGAGCAGTGGATGGCTGGAAGTGTTATCTGTCTGATGTTTCTCTTGAACAAGTGGAACAGAAAGGACCTCTGTGGTAGCCTGAAAGAAAGAGGTTATCATTTGGAGAACCCTGATGGGGAAAAATTCATCAGCGAGACATTGAGGTGTCTAATGGTGGTACCTCAGTTATGGAAATCCTGGAACAACAAATCTCTCTCTGCAAACCCTACGAGAACCTTCCTGAGCGGTAAACATTTAACTTTTGAGCACCAAAGCCTGGTGAACTTAATACATGTTAAATTCTGTACACAGTATAAGAATTGCCTGCAACCAGAGAATTTGGAAGAAGGAGAAGTGAGATTGAACTGTGAACCAAAGAACTTTTCTTAAATTTACACACATGTGCACTTAGAATTAGAAGGGGGTTTATTTGGGTTAGTTAAGTATAGAAATAAGTTAAAGTTTGATTCTGTTTTCATGTTTAAAGATAATTAAAAACAACTTTTGTTTAAATAACTACGTCTTGGAGAATGTCTATTACTGCTGGGGTTTGGGGTCCTTTGGGTTGTAAAATGGACAAACCTTTGATATGGACTAATATTGAATTATCTCAAATTGGAGAGAAGAGGATGGATCGGTTTATTTATAGATGGAACCCTAAATTATTGAATAGTTGTAATTTACCTGTTTTTAAACACTTAATGCATTAGGGTAAAAAAAATGAAGTTATAAGTACTCAAGGTAAGATTTCAGGCAAAACTCCTTTGTATCAAAATAAGCTTTTCCCCATTACACTTAACAATCAGCTTT
This sequence comes from Narcine bancroftii, assembly GCF_036971445.1. Classification (NCBI taxonomy): domain Eukaryota; kingdom Metazoa; phylum Chordata; class Chondrichthyes; order Torpediniformes; family Narcinidae; genus Narcine; species Narcine bancroftii. The sequence goes on from NC_091469.1 coordinate 493,072,924, forward strand.
TGAAGTTATGGAATCAAAAGGGTATTAAATTTGTGCAAGGCTGTTATGAAGCAGGATATTTTATTTCTTTTCAAAGATTGAAAGAGAAATATGATACACTCTCAAATACTCTTTCTTCTTATTAGTAAATTAAAGCTTCATTGTTGGATAATTTTGGGCATACGTTAAGGTTACCTAGGTGGACTCAGTTTGAAATTTTACTTACTGAGGGTGGTGAGAAGGGGTTTATATCCGAGATGTATCCTTTATTACAGGATAAAGTGCTTAAGATAAATCTAGATTGAAATGGGAGAACGACTTAGGAAGACTTATTCCTCAGGATGACTGGATGAATTTATTCAGGGATAGAATGACTAAAATTATAAATGTAAGGTATCGATTAGTTCATTATAATTTTATTCATCAATTATATTTAACTCTGGAAAAATTAAGAAAATATATTTTTTTTTTTCCGGATTTATGTTTTAGGTGCCATAAGGCCAGTTTTTCCAGTCTACTTGGCTATGTGAAACAGTAAAATCTTTTTGGAATAAACTTAAGGAACTTTTAGAAGTTATCCTGAAAGTGAATTCTTCATTAGATCCTTTAGTATATTTGTTGGGTAATATTAAGAGGTTGAGTTTAGAACTAAAATTAAATAGATTCCAAATTGCATTCTTGAGATTGAGCTGTGGCGAGAAAATGTTTAGCAATTACATGGAAAAAATTAGACTATTCAGAGATGGCATCTGGAGTTGAGGTCAGATTCCATTGGAGAAGATAATGTATAATTTGTGTGATCATTATTTTTCATTTTAAAACCTGAAGCCCGTGTTTGGATTATATGGGCTTGAGGTTTGGACCCCCCTGGCTGCACAGTGGGGGGTGGCCCCTGGCCGCACAGTGGGGGGGGGGGGCCCTGGCCGCACAGTGGGGGGGAGGGGGCTCCAATCCAGGGTAATGAACTGATGAATTCTATTGGTTGTGATGGTTAATCTTCACTTCTTTCTCTTTTCTTTGGGGTAGGTTTGTGGGGGTTGGGTTAGGGAGGGGAGTTGGGGTTGTAGGGAGTTAGTTTATTGAAATATTATGTATGTATTTTTAAAATTGTTTTTAAGTTCTATTCATTAATTGTATGTTTCAATATGATTTACTAAATAAAATATTTAAAAAACAATTAATTATGGGGATCACATTTCAAAGGGCTGCACTTCAACACTGAATTGAAAAGACTGAACTTTGAAGTAACTTTCTAGATTTTGGCCTGGATAGTAATGGTTTGGGTCTATCACACACACACAAGACACCTGTGGATACCTGGCGATACGTTTAGCATTAAGAATATAGTTTAAGAGTTAGGAATAAACTTAGTATTAACTCATTGCACACGGTTTGTAACAGTGTAGAACACTTTGGGGTTTTCCTTCATTCCACTTGCCCAGGTATTTTCATGACCCATTTCACTCTCCTCAGTCCCTTTGTAAGTTCCTTTCTGGATTCCATATAATTTTAAGAAGCGCTTCCTGACTTTTGCTTCCTTTTGCAGGCTACCTCTTCACCAGCTGTTCCATCTCTCCTGTCAACCACAGCTCCTTGACTCCAGCAAGTTCTAAGAGGGCATGAGAAGGCCTTGGCTGTAGGATTAAGGAGAACCCCAAGTCATTCTATGCATATGTGAAGAACAGAAGGATGATGAGAATGAAGGTGGGGCTGATAAAGGATAAAGGAGGCAACATGTGCCTGGAGGCAGAGGAGGTTGGGGACGTCCTAAATGAATACTTTGCTTCAGTATTCTCAAGGGAAAAGGATCAGGATGAGGTTGGAATAGAACAGGCCCGTGTGCTGGACAATGTGGAGATTAAGGAAGAGGAAGTGTCGGATCTTCTTAAGAACATCAAGATTGATGTTCCGGGGCCGGATAATATAACCCAGGTTGCTGTGGGAAGGGAGGGAAGAGATAGTTGGGGCAGCAGCTATGAATTTTGAATCCTTTTTGGCTGCAGGGGAGGTGCCGGAGGATTGGAGAATAGAAAATGTAGTCCCCTTGTTTAAAACAGGTCATAGGGTGAATCCTGGGAATTATAAACCAGTGAGACTTATGTCAGTGAGGTGCAAACTATTAGAGAGGATTCTTAAGGACAGGATCGATGAGCATTTGAAGCCCAATCTACTCAAGGATAGTCAGCAGGGCTTTATGAAGGGAAGGTCGTGCCTCATGAGCCTAATTGAGTCTAGTGTCCACCATACCGATTCATGATGTGATTACTGTGACAGAATATTTAGAGGTGGTTTGGGAAGAATTATTAGAGCAGGTTGCACACAAACATTTTAAAACACAGAATTTGAGGACTTTTTCTCAGTGCATTTTGCAACAGAGCCACAAAGTTGCAGTGTCCAGCTTGCCTAGGAGAAGAACAGTTTTGCTCTCAGAGAGGGAGGGTGTGAAACAGAAAAAGGAGACAGAAATCAGTTCCAGAAGGCCAAAGCTGGCAAACCTTTGGAAGACCGCCTGGTCAAAGGAGAAGACAGACTGCCTGAAAGGTGACCTGAAAGGAGGATCATCAGGAGAACCCTGAAGGGGGCAAGTTTAGTCAGCAAGACTGATTAAACAGGAATCAGTTGCTGATGTCCTGGAAGAGGAATCTCTCTCTGAAAACCAACAAGAACCCTCCTGAGTGGTAACCATAGAAACATAGGAGCAGGAGTAGGTCATTCGACCCTTCGAGCCTGCTCCGCCATTCAACGAGATCATGGCTGATCTTAAAGTTCAGTACCCCGTCCACGCCTTCTCTCCGTAACCTTTAATACCCTTATACTGAAGAAATAGATCTAATTCCCTCTTAAATATATTCAATGAACCTGCCTCTACTGCCCTCTGTGGCAATAAATTCCAAAGATTCACCACCCTCTGGGTAAAGAAATTCCTCATCTCGGTCCTAAATGGTTGGCCTATTATCCTCAAACCATGGCCCCGGGTTCTGGATTTTCCCATCCTTGGAAACATCCCATCTGCATCCATTCTGTCCAGTCCTGCCAGAATTTTATAGGTCTCTATGAGATCCCCTCTCAATCTTCTAAACTCCAGCGAGTACAATCCCAATTTGCGCAAGCTTTCCTCATCAGTCATTCCTGCCATTCCAGGTATCAGCCTGGTGAATCGCCTCTGCACTCCCTCCATTGCAAGAACATCCTTCCTTAGATAAGGTGACCAAAACTGCACACAATACTCCAGGTGGGGTCTCACCAAGGCCCTGTACAGCTGCAGTAAGGTATCCTTGTTCCTAGACTCAAACCCTCTTGATATGAAGGCCAACATACCATTTGCCTTTTTAACCACCTGCTGTACCTGCATGCTCGCCTTCAGAGACTGGTGTACAAGTACCCCTAGGTCTCTCTGCACTTCCCCATCTCCTAATCTATTGCGATTCAAATAGTAATCTGCCCTCCGGTTTGTATTACCAAAGTGGATAACCTCACGTTTATCCACATTGTAGTGCATTTGCCATGGATCTGCCCAGTCCCTCAATTTATCCAAATCACACTGGAGCTTCCTGACCCCCTCTTCCGTGTACACAACCCCTCCTAGCTTAGTGTCGTCTGCAAATTTTGAGATATTCCATCCAATCCCCTCATCTAGATCATTAATGTAAATTGTGAACAGCTGGGGTCCCAGTACAGATCCCTGTGGCACCCCACTGGTCACCGCCTGCCACTCAAAAAACGAGCCATTTATCCCAACTCTCTGTCTTCTACCTGCCAGCCAGTTCTCAATCCACATCAATACTTTGCCCCAATCCCATGAGCCTTGATTTTGGAAGCCAGTCGTTTATGTGGGACCTCATCAAAGGCCTTTTGGAAGTCCAGGTACACCACATCCACTGGCTCTCCCCCATCTATTTTACCTGTCACCATCTCAAAGAATTCCAATAGATTTGTCAAGCATGATTTACCTTTTGTAAATCCATGTTGACTCCATCCGATCGCTTCTCTGCTAGTCATATGCTCCGCTATTACATCCATAATAATGGATTCCATCATTTGGCCCACTACTGATGTAAGGCTCACCGGCCTATAATTCCCCACTTTTTCTCTACCCCCCCTTTTTAAATAGTGGGGTAACATTAGCTACCCTCCAATCCATGGGTACTGATCCTGAGTCTATCGAGATCTGGAAAATAATTCTTAAAGCATCTGCTATCTGAATGGACACTTCCTTGAGTACCCTAGGATGTAGATTATCAGGCCCTTGGGATTTATCAGCCTTCAATCCCATCAATTTCCCCAAGACCATGTCCTTAGAGATACTGATTTCTTTCAGTTCCTCCCTTGCATTAGTCTCTATGTTTCCCAACATCCTTGGGAGGTTATTTGTATCCTTTCTTGTGAAAACAGAACTAAAGTAAGAATTTAATTGGTCTGCCATTTCCTTATTCCCCATTATATATTCCCCTGATTCCGACTGCAAAGGACCTACTCTGGATTTCACCAATCTTTTCCTCTTGACATATTTATTAAAGCTTTTGCAGTCGGTTTTTATATTTGCCGCAAGCTTACTTTCGTTATTTATTTTTGGCCTCTTGATTAATCCCCTCGTCCTCCTTTGGTGCATCTTGAACTACTCCCAGTCTTCGGTTGCGGTACTTTTTTTGGCCAATTGATATGCTCTCTCTTTGGACCTAATGCTGTCTCTAATTTCCCTTGTTATCCACGGTTGAGTCATCTTTTTTGGTTTATTTTTATGCCAAACCGTATAAATCGTATAAACGATTTTTGCAATTTCTCCATTAGATCTGTGAATGCTTTCCATTGTCTATCCACCGTCAACTCCCCCATAAACACCATCCAATCAATCTTACTCAACTCCCGTCTCATACCATCATAATTCCCTTTATTTAAATTCAGGACCTTAGTCTCGGTTTTAATTTCATCACTCTCCATGTCGAGTGAGAATTCGATCATATTGTGATCGCTCCTACCCAAAGGGCCTCGTACAACAAGATTGTTGATTAGCCCCTTATCATTGCATAATACCCAATCTAAAATGGCCTGCTCCCGAGTTGGTTCCTCGACATATTGGTCTAGATAACCGTCCCGTAAACATTCAAGGAATTCCTCCTCCTCTGTATTTTTACCAATTTGACTAGTCCAATCTATATGCAAATTAAAGTCTCCCATGATAACAGCTGTTCCCTTATTGCACGCTTTTCTCATTTCTCTTTTAATGCCTTCCCTCACCTCTACGCTACTATTTGGAGGCCTATATACCACCCCCACTAACGTTTTCCGTCCCTTGCTATTCCGCATCTTCCGAGTTAATATCCTTCCTGTCAATCGTGTCGTCCCCTTCTCTCACCATCAATACTAACCCCACCCCCTTTTCTTTCTTGCCGATCCCTCCTAAATATCGTATACCCCGGGATGTTAAGTTCCCAGGCTTGCCCACCTGCAGCCATGTTTCTGTAATCCCAATCAAATCATATTTGTTTATCTCAATTTCCACAGCTAATTCATCTACCTTGTTCCGAATGCTTCTTGCATTAAGATATAAAGCCTTCAGATTTGCTTTTTTCACCCTCCTTGCACTTTCTGATTTTTTACTTTCGCTGCCTAACCTAACTTTTCCTGTTTTATCTTTTCTGTCCTTTGCCCTATCATACAGGTTCCCACACCCCCTGCCAAATTAGTTTAAACGGCACCCGACGGCTGTACCAAACCTAGCTGCCAATATATTGACCCCTTTTGGGTTTAGGTGTAACCCATCCTTCTTGTAGAGGTCATGCCTTCCCCAAAAGAGATCCCAATGGTCCAAGAAGCCAAAACCCAGCCACACATTCATTTGACTTCACCTTCTATTTTTAATCATTTGCCTGTTAAGCACCAGACTGGTGAACTTTGTTAATGTTGACTTCTGTGCACAGAACAATTCCCTGCAACCAGTGAGATTGGACTGTAATCCAAAAAAAAAATTTCTAATCTTAAATACACATTACACACACCTGCTTAGTATTAGAGGTGGGGATGAAGAAGGTTAGGTAGGTTAAGTAATAAGTTAAAGTTTAATTCTGTTTTCTTGTTCAAATATAATTAAAAACGACTTTTGTTTAAGTAACTTTGTGTTGTGGAGCTTATCTATTGTTGCTTGTTTCGGGGATCCTCTGGACTCCGTAACATTACTTTCTTATAGACCAACAATTGATCTCTTCTGTTAATTCCTGTACATATGAAACGAGAGTGATTTCTGATCATGCTCCTGTGATCTTGTCCATTTTTGTTCTGGATTTACACAGAGTAACCAACCAGTGGCAATTTTACAATCAGACCCCAATTTTTTGAAATTTGTAAAAGATCAAATCAGTTTTTTTTCAATAAAAATTCTACTCCAGGTGTATCCATTTAGTCATTTGGGATGCTTTTAAAACCTTCATTAGAGGTCAAATAATTTCTTTTCAGGTCTACATTAAAAAAGAAAGCTCATTCTGAGAAAGATAGCATGGCTAATCAAATTAAATGTACTGATCAACAATATGCCTTAAAACGAAACCCAAACTTTAAAAAAGAGCATCAAAATTAAAACTAGACATGACTTACTTACCTACCCTATACAGACTCAATTCTTAAAAGGTAAATCGAAATTTGTTGTCCATGGAGATAATTAAAAGTTATACAGTTAAGTGACTTATTATAGGAATCCGTAAGTCTGGCGGTTAGATTACTAATGATCACGGTGAAATAAAGGAGATCTTTCCCCAGTTTTATTTCAATGTATACGGTTCTTTGATCAAACTTCTATGATATAATTCTTGGATAGATTGAATATTTCCACTATCTCTTCAGAGGACAAACGAAAGCTGGAACAGCCGATCTCTGTAAGCGAGGTTGCTGCAGCTATCAACTCTTTGCAATCTGGCAAAGTTGCTGGGCCAGATAGCTTTCCTGTGGAGTTTTATAAAATATTTTCCTACCTATTGATACCTCAATTTGATTTAATTTTATCTCAATCCTTGGCAAATGGGAAACTACCAGAAATTTCTTATGAAGCCTCAGTTCTTTAATACTTAAAAGGAATAAGGACTCATTAAGCAGTTCCTCTTATAGACCAATTTACCTTTTAAATGTGGACACAAAGATATTATCTAAGTTTTTCACCAACAGGCTAGAAACTGTTATACCTCTTAACTCTGAAGACCAAACCAGGTTTATTACAGGGCATCATTCTCAATTTAATGTTCACTGTTTGTTAAATATTCTCTACTACTCCCCCGCAGTTGCATCCTCCGAATGTATTATTTCCTTAGATGCTGAAATAGCTTTTGACAGGATGGAATGGGAATATCTGGGTTAATAAAATTTAAGTTTGGTATCCAATTTATCAATTAGATAAAATTTATACATTTATCTCCTACAGCTTCAGTTTTTACTAACTCAATTAAATCCAAACCTTTTAATTGTATCATGAAACTAGACAAGATTACCCTTTAAGTCCTTTGCTATTTAACCTGGTGTTAGAACCTTTAGGCATAGCCTTTCGACAATCGGTTGAAATTTCTGGAATTACCAGAGCTGCAGGTGTCCCTAAAGTATCTCTTTACGCAGATGACCTTTTGCTATGTGTATCCAATCTGGGTCCATCTCTTCTTCAGCAATTTGGTCAATTTTCAGGATACAAATTAAATTGACAGAAAAGTGAATGTTTGTACTGGACTCTCTTCTAACTCTTTAGATTCCTCTGTTCCTTTTAAAATAGTCAATAATCAATTTAATGATCTGGGTATTTTCCATAACTCAGAAATTTAATAACCTGTTGAAGGAAAATGTTCTTACCCGACTGAGTCATGTTCATAAGTCCTGGACTTAATGGTCCCCACTTTCAAGCTGGACCAGAGTTGTGTGTCCTTGATCAAGGCTACTGACCCACCTAATTATGGAGAAGCTGCAATATTACCTCTGTAAGAGGTTTAAGCTTTCTTCTTTCTGTCTAATAAATGCCTTCAGAGATTATGTGGAGGATTGGGTCGCAGAATCCCCCAAGATTTACATTAATGAGCTGTTTGCAAGTTATTCCTATCAGTGCTGCTTGAGTGTGAGAGGGGATTCAGTCACTTAACTTAATAATAACACTTAGGAATTCTCATAAATCATGTATCAACACTTCTGTTTGCTAAACCGCACTGTCGTCCAGTGGGATCCTGACCCGTTGGCCACATCATGGCTGCAGTACCACAGATTAGCAGATGACACCAGGACATGAGTTGCTTCAGACCCCAAAAACATATTGCACCGGACCTTTTGTGGAAATTACTGTGAAACTGCTCATCGGTGGCATTTGGTCAGTAGGTCATTAGTTTTAAATTGGTAAAACACATGGTTGCCATCTCTTTCTTTACTTGTCGATAATTATATTTTATGATGAGTGAAACTGTGCAACACTTACATTATTAAATGATACACTCTCAATTATACAATGCCAAATACCATACTCCAGCCACCAAGGCCAGGTCTCGCGACACTCCGTCGTCGTTTTTGGTGAGCTCCTGCACCTAAAAGATCAGTACTGCACCCCTGGTGCCCACTATTCCACAACCCGACTGGCTACATTCTACAGAACCCATCTCCTCAATGTGGTAACTGGGAAACTGAGGCTGGTTCATTGACCCGTATGTCTTCTCGCCTCAATTATTGGGACGGCATCTTTCGTACACCGTAGTTCTTAATATTAATTTGGCGCCCATCTCCTTTTAATGCCTTGTTTGGAATACGTGGGCCCAAGGATCCGATATTGAACCTTCACAATCCCATATAGTAGCTTTTGCCTCCCTGATGGCCAGAAGGGTCATCCGAATGAGATGGAAAGATGCCGTCCCTCCCATTCACGACATGTGGTCATCTTTAGAAAAAATGTGATTCTCCACTACTGTAATGAATGTCAACTTTATTTTTTTTATAATTATTTTCTTAATTATTTCCCAAATTTGTGAGCTGAACTAATTTTTGATTCTTGAGCTCATTGTATTTTTATTTATTTCATTATCAGAGAGTGGACCAACAGCCTCTGTAGGTCGGGGGGGGGGGGGGGCGAATTCGCAGATTAGCCAATTTCTTTCTTTCTTTTTGCATGGTTTTTTAAAAAATGTAATGTGGGTTTGTATTTCCTGTTATTAGGATCGTATAAGTTTGATTACTGTTCTATTCATTTTTACTTATCTATGTAACATTTGTTAAATAAAATTAAAAATATTGACAAAGGGATGTTTTATGTTTTGAAACATCTGTACCCCGGTACCTGCATCAGCTGATCCTGTCCTTGTGTCTCCAGAACAGCAATAACATCGCAATTCCACGTACTGATCCATGCGCCAAGTTCATCTCCTTTATCCTTAATGCATCTCCAGTTAAAGAACACCACAAAGAGGAGAGGTCCCAGAGTAGATCCCCGCGGACCACCACCGGTCACCGACCTCCATCTACAACCATCCTCTGCCGTCTGTGGGCAAGTCAATTCTGTATCCACAAAGTAAGACCTCGTTGCATCCCATGCCTCCGTACTTTATGAATGAGCCTTGCGTGGCTTACACGCAAGGCCTTACAGACACCCATATACACCATTCATCAGTGTGCTTTGTTACATCCTCAAAGAATTCTTCACCTACTTCTAGAATGCCTTCGGGACATGACCTTCCCCTGACAAAGCCACACTTTCCCTAATCAAATGATGCCTTTCCAAATGCATGTAAATCCTGTCCCTCGGGATCTTCTCCCACACCCTGCCCACCTCTCACTGGTCTATACTTTCCTGGATTATCTCTACTCCCTTTCCTGAACAGTGGAACATTTGCAGCCCCCCAATCCCCCAGTACTTCTCCTATACTTTCCTGGATTATCTCTACTCCCTTTCCTGAACAGGGGAACATTTGCAGCCCCCCAATCCCCCAGTTCTTCTCCTATACTTTCCTGGATTATCTCTACTCCCTTTCCTGAACAGGGGAACATTTGCAGCCCCCCAATCCCCCAGTACTTCTCCTATACTTTCCTGGATTATCTCTACTCCCTTTCCTGAACAGGGGAACATTTGCAGCCTCCCAATCCCTCTCCTATACTTTCCTGGATTATCTCTACTCCCTTTCCTGAACAGGGGAACATTTGCAGCCCCCCAATCCCCCAGTTCTTCTCCTATACTTTCCTGGATTATCTCTACTCCCTTTCCTGAACAGGGGAACATTTGCAGCCCCCCAATCCCCCAGTACTTCTCCTATATTTTCCTGGATTATCTCTACTCCCTTTCCTGAACAGGGGAACATTTGCAGCCCCCCAATACTTCTCCTATACTTTCCTGGATTATCTCTACTCCCTTTCCTGAACAGGGGAACATTTGCAGCCCCCCAATCCCCCAGTTCTTCTCCTATACTTTCCTGGATTATCTCTACTCCCTTTCCTGAACAGGGGAACATTTGCAGCCCCCCAATCCCCCAGTACTTCTCCTATACTTTCCTGGATTATCTCTACTCCCTTTCCTGAACAGGGGAACATTTGCAGCCCCCCAATCCCCCAGTACTTCTATACTTTCCTGGATTATCTCTACTCCCTTTCCTGAACAGGGGAACATTTGCAGCCCCCCAATCCCCCAGTACTTCTCCTATACTTTCCTGGATTATCTCTACTCCCTTTCCTGAACAGGGGAACATTTGCAGCCCCCCAATTCCCCAGTACTTCTATACTTTCCTGGATTATCTCTACTCCCTTTCCTGAACAGGGGAACATTTGCAGCCCCCCAATCCCCCAGTTCTTCTCCTATACTTTCCTGGATTATCTCTACTCCCTTTCCTGAACAGGGGAACATTTGCAGCCCCCCAATCCCCCAGTACTTCTCCTATACTTTCCTGGATTATCTCTACTCCCTTTCCTGAACAGGGGAACATTTGCAGCCCCCCAATCCCCCAGTACTTCTCCTATACTTTCCTGGATTATCTCTACTCCCTTTCCTGAACAGGGGAACATTTGCAGCCCCCCAATCCCCCAGTACTTCTCCTATACTTTCCTGGATTATCTCTACACCCTTTCCTGAACAGGGGAACATTTGCAGCCCCCCAATCCCCCAGTTCTTCTCCTATACTTTCCTGGATTATCTCTACTCCCTTTCCTGAACAGGGGAACATTTGCAGCCCCCCAATCCCCCTTCTCCTGTCCCGTGATGATGCTAAGATTATTACGCCAGCGTTGTGCTGATCCAATAACCTACTGACAACAGCCTCTAATTTCCCCACTGCTTAACTCTCCATTATTTTCAGTTCCTTGTCTTCATCTAATTCCCTCTTAAATTACCCTATTGAACCTGTCTCCACCACCGATACTAGCAGCACATTCCATGCACCCACCACTCTCCAGGTGAAGAACATCCCCCTGGTCTTACTCCCCAATACCTTAAAACTACACCCCCTCGTGTTTGCCATTTCAGCCCTGGGAATAAAGCCTCTGGCCATCCACACTATCAATGCCTCTCATCCGGTCACCCCTCATCCATGGATTTATAAACATTATAAGGAGGGGGTCCCAGAATAGATCCCTGTGGAACTCACTGATTCCCAACCCTCTGTTCCACACAATCCCCCGGATTGTCGTTCAACCCCCAGACCGACCATCCCAGACATTTCCCAGAACCCTCTGCCACCGGATATTCCCCTGAGCCCTCCAGCCCCAGGATCCTCAGCCCCTGGACCGCCGCCTCTGGACCTTCCGTCCAAATTCTCTGCAGGGCTCTGCACACTGCCGGCCTGTCTGACACGCCTCCGACCATGTTGCGTGTCGGTCTGTTGTTGAGCTGCGGGTCTGCGAGAGAATGATGGGACAAGCAGGCCCGTTTGTAAAATGACAGTAACCTTTAATGAACCCTGGAGAAGAAAGTCTCGGTCTTTGGTTGTACACAGTGGTTCTTTCCAGTCTGAGATGCATGGTCAGCCCCAGAGGGCTGCAGCCGACGCTGCCCCCACCTCACGCCTGGCACCAGTTGCTGCTCCAGGGATCACAATGCCCCGAAAGCCCCTCATACAACGTCAAACCAAAGCAAGAGGCAGGACGTGTGCAGACCTCACTGGGCTCTGCAGCTGACAATCTCCCCCACCCCCACAGGCAGTCCCCTCGATCACCCCATTAGCAGCACCAATAAACCTATGCAAGCCTGGCTCTGGGTGTCTACACAAAGCATCAGCCCAGGCACCCAGCCAGTTCCGTGAGGGTGGGAGTGAACCCACTGCCACAGGAGCAGTGGGGAGGGAGGGGGGGAAGAGATGGAGGACAGGGTCCCACTGCCTTTCACATGCCCCGTGGGGTCAGATACAGTGGTCAGGGTCGTATTGACCCTCATGGGGTTTGAAAGACAGGGGTCTCACTGCCCCTCTGGAAGCAGACAAAGAACAGGGTCTGACTGTCCACCCCAGGGTCAAACACAGACTGGGGTCTCAATGTCCCCGCCCCCCCGGGGTCAGATGTCAGACACAGACCATGGTCTCACTGCTCCCCCCCTCACAGAACAGGGTCTGACTGTTCCCCCCACCCCACGGGTTCATACACAGACCACGGTCTTACTGCCCCCACATGGGAGCAGACACAGACTGGGATCTGACTGCCCCTCTGTAGTGCTTGGCTGGGACCCTGCCCTGTGTTCTGGTGACCCTAGTGTCGCAGTGAGTGTGACCCAGGCCCTGGTGAAAGTCCAGGGAATTAGTGTTAGGCCCTACCAGGGGTGAGGCTAATGGGAAATGGTCCTCTCTGTCCAGCCGCAGATCAGCCCTGTCCCGGGACAGTGTTGTCACGCCTGGGCCGCCTGATTCTCCCTTCCATGGAGTAGAGGGATGCTCCGATCTCACTTCCTACTAACGCCCCCCCCGACACAGGATCTGCCGCTACTACAAGCCCCAGGAGTAGACTGCAGGACAGACCCCAATCACACTACCGGGGGTCTCTAACACTCCCACAGCCCACCCCCCCTACCCAGCTCCTCGTTAAAAACGGTACAAAATCCTACGGGATTAGTCTCTGCCACAAATTAATATCCGATTCAGCTAAGACAGGAAGGAAGAGTCTGTAAAATGTGCAGTGGGCGAGGAAGACGGTGGGGGGGGGGTGAGTGGCTCACGTGGGGGCCATGGCCCCTACACTCCGTGGCTGAGGTGCCACCGCCCGTTTGTGGCCGCAGCTGCCCAGGGTGCCCAGTGCCATCAGGGTGGGCATTGGCTGCCGCTCTCCGCTGTCCAGACCATCGTCACCCAGCCGGTTACCTGCAGGAAGGGAGAGGAAACTCCATCAGGGTCACGGGACTCCAGGGTCAAAGGCAGGGGGGATGGGAATGGGGCTGGGAATAGGGATGGGGGGAATGGGAATGAGGATGAAGGATGAAAATGGGGAGAGGGATGGGATCGGGGTAATGGGAATGGGGACGGGGGGGAGAGGAATGGGAATGGGTGGATGGGAATGGAGGATGGGAATGGGTCAGGGATGGTAATGGGGACGGAGATGGTAATGGGAATGAGGACGGGGAGAATGGGGATGAGTGGATGGAATGGGGACAGGGGAGTGGAAATGGGGACAGGGGAATGGGGATGGAGGATGGAAATGGGGATGGGGATGGAAATGGGGTTGGGGTAGGGGAATGGGGAAGGTGATGGGAATGTGGGAGGATGGGTGGGGGAAGTTGGAGGAGGATGGATAGATTGGGAGAGGATGGGGATCATGCTCTCACCATTGCCCCAACGCTGTCCCCATACCCTCACCGCTGAAGCCCCAGTGCAGCTCTCACCTGCAGTGCTGCTGTCAGCTGTGTTCAGCCCATCATCGGTGAGATCCGGTGACTAGAGAGACACAAGAACCGAGCATGAAACAGGTGTTTATCAGGTTCCCACCCCACACACCGCGAGCAGCCACCACCAAACACCACACACTCCACCAAGCCCCCATTGAGTGGGGATAAGAGGGTGGGGACAGGGTCAGCATGGGAGAGTGGGGACAGAGAGGGTGAGAATGGGGGACGGGAAGGTGGGGATGTGGGTATGGGGGTCAAGGTAGGGACAGGAGGGTGGGGACTGGGTGGGGATGTTGTCGGGATGGGAGGGTGGGGACGAGTTTGGGACAGTGGGAGAGTGGGAATGGGGAATGGAGAAAATAGTGTGGATATGGGGTGGGTACGGATGGGATGGGGACTGGAGGGTGGGTATGGCGTGGGCAACATGAGACCACACTCCCTCTAGCAGAGATGTGGCTCCCTCACCACTGCCCCTCCCTCAGTGACACTGCCTCATGTCCACCTAAACATTTCCCCTTTCACCCTTACCCCATGTCCTCTGGTTTGTATCTCACCCACCCTCAGTGGAAAAAGCCGACCTACATTTACTCTGTCCATCCCCCTCATAATTTTAAACACTTCGATCAAGTTCCCCCTCATTCTTCTACACTCCAGGGAATAATGTCCTAACCGGTTTAACATCCTAGTAAATATCTCTGCACTCTTTCTGTCTTATTGACTCTTTCTGTCTTATTGGACACATTACTCCAAATTTGGCCTCACCAATGTCTTGTACAATTTGATCAGAGGCGTTGTGGACAGCAAAAAAGGATCTGGACCAGTTGGAAAAATGGCAGATGGAATTTAATGCAGACAAATTTGGAAGAGCAAACCAAGAAAGGACGTACACGGTGAATGGTCGGGCACTGAGGGTAGAAGAGGGACCTGGGAATTTCCTGAAAGTGGTGTCACAGGTGGACAGGGTTGTAAAGAGAATTATTGGCACCTTGGCCTTCATAAATCAAAGTATTGAGTCTAGGAGTTGGGATGTTATGGTAATGTTGGATAAGACGTTGGTGAGGTCTCATCTTCCGACTGGGCACCCTCCATCCAAATGACATTAATATAAACTCCTGTGGCTTTCGTTAACCTCCCCCCCCCCCCGTCATCTCTCCATTCACTCAGACATGATAACTTCTACCTAGTCCCTGATCACATCCCATCAACACCTTTTGTTGGTCTGGATTCTTCCCCCATTGTTTGAATTCTGAGACTTTCTGATACATCCTGCTTCTGCCTTTTCAGATTTTTCTGTGAAGAAGGGCTCAGGCCCAAAATGTCAGCAATATATCTTTGTCTCCTACAGATGCTTGTGAAGGAATAAGTTAATAAAATTATGATAAAACATATCTTACAAGAGTAAAATTTTGAGATTCATTATCAGGTCACATTTCACAAACAAACATCTCATTTGCCATGCACGAGCTATGCAAGGGTAGACTTCATGCCTGCAGTTGGCTTTGCAGAGACAATGGATGTGTGTGTGAGAATTTCACAAGTAATTGTTAATGGACCAGCTGGTTTGAACAGTGTCCTGGCTCAAGAACTGAGGATGCTTTAGCTTTTAAACTGGTGCCAGAGTTTTAAATGTGGTTGAAGTTTGTTGTCTTAAGAGGGATCACGTGGTTTTGCCAACAGAGAGAAAACATCCATTGTTTGTCAGAGTATTCTGCAACAGTTTGTGGTGAAGGTTGCGAGTTGGCAGACCTGCTGCACGAGCCCATTCAAGATGGGCTTTGAGTTCTGAGTTCAGCCTATTCTAAATCTCTGTCGTCATTTGAAGAGATGGTGACTGGTTATTGTGTTTCTCCTGGAATAGGGGAAAGGAAGAACTCCTGGTGGTGACCTGGAAGAAGAGGTTATCCTTTGGAAAAACCCAAGAGGGGGCTAGTTTCTTCAGTCAGACACTTCAGTGGCTGATTGAAGATCAGTTTGTATGTCCCACGAACATCTCACTGGAACCAACAAAGACCTTCCTGTGAGCGGTAAAGCAGCAGAGCCTGGTGAATATAATGAATGTTTAATTCTGTGCACAGTGTGGACAATTGCGATACCAGTGAACTGGGAGGAGTGAGAACTGAATGATTGGACAGTGAAAAAGAACTTTCCTGAACACATACACATTACGTGTGCTTAGAATTAGGAGGAGGTTACGTTAAGTTTTGATCGTATTATTATGTTTTAAGAAAATAAAACCAGTTTTGTTTAAGCAGCCATTGACTTGGGGAATTTCTGTTTCTGTTCGGTTTTCAGTCCTTTGGGCTCGTTACATCCTAAAAAGACCAGCTGAGTTTATCCAGCATTTTGGTGTGTTTACTACAATCACAGCATCTGCAGCCCTATTGTTTCATTTTCTTCGTCATTTCCTGACGCCCAGCATAATCAATTAAAAATTTTAGACATATAGCACAGTAACACAAGTCCACGCCACCCATTTACAACCCAAGTACGTTATGGACGGTGGGAGGAATCCAGAGCCCACCCCCCCCCCCGGGAAAACCCACACAGACATGAGGAGAACGTACAAACTCCTTACAGACAGCGCGGGATTTGAACCTGAATCCGGTCCCGATCGCTGGGGCTGTAAAGGTGTTACGCCAACTGCTAAGCCAACCTGTCTGTAAGGGTCTCGCATTTCACTTGAGTTGATCTTTTCACTCTCACACCTGCTCTGAGGCTTTTCCTGCACATTTCTGTTACCTTTTTAAATTTAATTAGAAAAAAAATAGACATACAGCACAACCACAGGCTCATCTGGCCAATGAGCCCGCATCTCCCAACTTCACCCAATTAATCTACACCCCCGGTATGTTTTTGAAGGGTGGGAGGAAACCCACATAGACACAGGGGAACGTACAAACTCCTTACAGACAGTGCCAGATTCAAACCCTGATCGCTGGTGCTGTAGTAACGATAGATTCTAACCACAATGCCATGCCATCCTTCATCCCCCACCTAGATTCAGAGAACAGATGGTCTGTGGGCCACACTACCAATGCCTTCCTTCTGGATTACCAGCTATCATGTCGGGAGAGTTGGATTGAACGTGCTCAGACGTGGGAAGAGCAGGAGTGGAAGGAAGGGGTCAGGAAGTGAGTATGAGAGCACACCAGAGGGAGGCTGTTACTGCCCAAGATGGTCACAGCCCCGACCCACA
>NC_091469.1:493092387-493189642 GCF_036971445.1 Narcine bancroftii
CAGCAATGAACAGGATGAGTGCATGCACACACACACACACACACACACACACACACACACACACACACACACACACACACACACACACACACACACACCCTCACGTGGGTAGTGGACAGCGACGGACACAGGCACAGCAATGAACAGGATGAGTGCATGCACACACACACACACACACACACACACACACACACACACACCCTCACGTGGGTAGTGGGCAGCGATGGACACAAGCACAGCAATGAACAGGATGAGTGCATGCACAGACACACACACCCTCACGTGGGTAGTGGACAGCGACGGACACAGGCACAGCAATGAACAGGATGAGTGCATGCACACACACACACACTCACACCCTCACGTGGGTAGTGGACAGCGATGGATACAGGCACTTTAGTGGTGAATACACCAGATATTACAGTTACACACAGAGCAACATGCAGGGAAAATGGAAGTGAGCTGGAGAGAGGAGGTGAACTGGGAACCCAGGGAGAGGGCCAACTGCACTTCAGAACATCAGGAGGGAAAAGGAGAGGAAAAAATGTGGGAAAGGAAGTGGATGGATGAGGGAATAGGTTAGATTCACTAGTAAAAGCAGGAAATGTGCAGGGAGGGAGAGAGCTGGGGAGGTAGCGATGGTGGAGGGAGAGAGAGAGACGAACGGGGTGTGGGGAAAGGTGTTGGGACTGGGGAAGGGGTGGGGGAAGGTGTTGGGACTGGGGATGGGTTGTGGGGGATGGAGTGGGATGGGAATGGGGTATGGGGAAGGGATGGGGTGTGGGAGAAAGTACGGGAAGGGGATAGGGTGTGAGGAAAGTGTGCGGTGGGGACAGGGATCAGAGGGTCTGTCCTGTCAGGATCAGAGTGTTTGTCCTGTCCCTGAGTGAGTGCGGACGGGGACCGGAGGGTCTGTCCTGTCCCAGAGTGAGTAAGGTCGGGGACCGGAGGGTCTGTCCTGTCCCAAGGTGAGGGTGGACGGGGACCGGAGGGTCTGCCCTGTCCCGGGGTGAGGGTGGATGTAGATCAGAGGGTCTGTCCTGTCCTGGGGTGAGTGTGGTCAGGGATCGGAGGGTCTGTCCTGTCAGGATAGGAGGGTCTGTCCTGTTCCAGGGTGAGTTTGGATGGAGGGTCCGTCCTGTCCCGGGTTGAGGGTAGACGGGGACCCGAGGGTCTGTCCTATCCTGGGCAGGGCTGATGACTGAACCACAAATCTCGCGACGGACATTGACACAGATGAGGGGTTACTCACCAGTCTTCCGGGCGAGGTGACACTGCGGGGGCTGTGATCTGCAACACAAAGAGCGGGTGGATTAGTCCAGGCCTCGTTGTTTCCAATCGGGGCCGTCAATAGGGGCAGGGATCTAGGGTCCAGATCACAAGGTGGAGGGAGATGACGGTTCCATTCAGGGCCAGCATACAGGGAGAGTGGTCCAGGGTCTGGGGAACGAGGGGTCGGGGCCTAGGAGTGGAGGGGACTATTGAGGGGGATGGTCGGGGGTGGGGAGGGGGCGGGGCGTCAGGGTCTGGAGGTGAGGGCCAGTGGATGAGAGGAATGGTGTTGCAAGTGGGTCGATGTCTGGGGGTGGAGGCTGACAATTCCACATGGGGCAAGGGTACTGGGGAGGGGGCCAGGGTCTGGGGATGAGGCGGCCAGGGAAAGGGTCCAAGGTCTGGGGGTGTGGGCCGGCGGATGAGGGGACTGGCGGTTCCAAAAGGATCTGGGTCCAGGGGTAGAGGGCCAGTGGTTCCACATGGGGCTAAGGTTTGTGGTCTGGATCCAGGAGGAGTTGGCTGCCTGAATTTTGGCAGCAAGAGCTCACCACTTAGGTGGGAGCAAGATGCGGCTCACTGTGAGGATGTCCCCACCTCCCCCTCGAGAAAGATCACTGATCCCCACACACTGTGGAGGGAGAAGGGATTAACTGGCCTCAAGTGGAGGGCAAGGAATTACCAGCCCTTGATTGGTCTGGGATTAACTACCATAGAACTCGGAAATCTACAGCCCAGAATTTCCCTACTGCATAACTCTCCATTTCCTCAGTTCCACATACTTAATAATCTCTTAAAAGCCCTTTTAAGCCTGGCTCCACCACACCATAATCAACAGCACATTCCATCCACCTCCACTCTCCACATGAAGAACTTCTCCCCTGTACTTACTCCCAAACACCTTAAAACTATGCCCCCTCGTGTTAGCCATTTCAGCCCAGGGAAAAGCCTCTGGCCATCCACTCCTTCCATACCTCCTGGCTCCTGAACTCAATCCCACAATTAATGAAGGGCACACACCATCTGCCTTCTAACCATCGACCTGTGCAGCAGCTTTGAGTGTCCTGTGGACATGGACCACAAGATCTCTCTGTCCATCCACACTGCTCAGTCCTCCCATTAACATTCCATTCTGCCTTCAGGTTTGACTGACCATAATGATCCATTTCACACTTTTCTGGGCTAAACTCCATCTGCCACTTCTCAGCCCAGCTCTGCATCCTAACAATATCCCTCTATAACCTCTGGGAACCCCCAGACTATCCACGGCATCACCAACCTTTGTGTCATCTGCAAACTTACTAACCTACCCTTCCACTTCCACTTCCTCACCTAGATCATTTATAAGATTCGCAAAGAGGAGGGGGTCCCAGAACAGACCCAGTGGACCACCACTGGTCATTGACCTCCATCTACAACCACCCTCTGCCTTCTGTGGGCAAGTCAATTCTGTATCCACAAAGCAAGGCCTTGTTGCATCCCATGCCTCTGTACTTTCTGAATTAACCTTGCATGGGGAACCTTATCAAATGCCTTACAGACACCCATATACACTACATCCACCACTCTCCATTCATCAGTGTGCTTTGTTACATCCTCAAAGAATTCTTCACCTACTTCTAGAATGCCTTCATCCTGCTCGTCAAGGCCTTCTCATGGCCCCTTCCAGCTCCCCTCCCTCCTTCCTTAATCTCTTTCCTGGAAACCTTGCGATTCTTTGGAGCTTTCTGCTCCCTTGGACATAGTTCTTCCACCTAACTGCCCTTTCCATTGAGCTGAGGGTGGGTGTGGGGGGGGAGGGGGGAAACCAATCCTCAACCAAAGGGTGAGCAGGGGGAGGGGTAGGAGTGGAGATGAGGGGTGGGGGTGACTTGTGAGAGATAGGGGTGAGGGTGCAGGTGGGAGGTGGGGGTAGGAGTGAGGGGTAGGGGTGAGGGTGAGTGTGATGGGTGGGTTGAGGGGCAGGGGTGGGAGTGAGGGGTGTGGGGTGAGGGTGGGGTGACCTACCGTCAAGTGGGGTAGGGGATGGTGTTGCTGCAGGCGAGGGTGACTCGGAGAGGTGGTCGAGTGGGCTTCGTTTCCGTGTGTCCTTCGACCTGGCGATGACCATCTGCGCTTTCAGTGCGTCCTGCTCCAGTGACTTCATCCTGAGGGAGAAGCGAGGGAGGAGTGAAGGTCCCGGTGAGGGGGGGAGTGAGGGTCTCGGCGAGGGGGGGAGTAAGGGTCACAGAGAGGGGGAGAGCGAGGGTCCCAGAGAGGGGGGAGCGAGGGTCCCGGAGATGGGGGAGTGAGGGGGCTGGAGATGGGGAGTGAGGGTCCCAGTGATGGTGGAGTGTGGGTCCGATGATGGGGGAATGATGGTCCTGGTGGGGGTGGGGGAGTGTGATGGTCCCGGTGAGGTGGGAGTGAGGGTCCCTGAGACGGGAGTGTGTGGGTCTGGCAAAGGGGTTGTGAGAGTTCCGGTGAGGGAGGAGTGTCCCAGGGAGGGGGGAGTGAGGGTTCTGGCAAAGGGGGAGTGAGGGTCTCGGTGAGGGGAAAGTGAGGGTCCCGGCAAGGGGGTAGTAAGGAGTGAGGGTCCTGGTGAAGGGGGAGTGTCTTGGCAAGGGGGGAGTGTCCCGGCAAGGGGGAAGGATCCCAGCAAGGGGGGGGAATGAGGATTCCAGTGATGAGGGAGTGTGGGTCCGGTGATGGGGGAATGACGGTCCTGGTGGGGGGGGGGGGGGTTGGGGTGTGATGGTCCCGGCATGGTGGGAGTGAGGAGTGAGGGTCCCTGAGACGGGGGAGTGTGGGTCGGCAAGGGGGTTGTGAGAGTCCTGGTGAGGGAGGAGTGTCCCATTGAGGGGGGAGTGAGGGTTCTAATGAAGGGGGAGCGAAGGTCCCGGAGCGGCGAAAGGGGAGTGAGGGTCCCGGCGCGGGGGGAGTGAGGGTCTCGGTGAGGGGGAAGTGAGGGTCCCGGCAAGGGGGGAGTGAGGGTCCTGGTGAGGGGGGAGTAAGGAGTGAGGGTCCTAGTGAGGGGGGAGTGAGGGTCCCGGCGAGGGGGGAGTAAGGAGTGCGGGTCCTAGTGAGGGTAGAGTGACCCAGAAAGGTGGGAGTGAGGATCCTGGTGACGGGGGAGTGAGGGTCCTGGCGAGGGGGGAGTGAGGAGTGAGGGTCCTGGAAAGGAGGGAGTATCCCAGCAAGATGGTGGTTTCAGCTCTGTAGAAAACCCACACAGACATGGGGAGAGTGTATAAACTCCTTACAGACAACACAGGATTCAAACCCTGGTCGGGTCCCGATTGCTGGCGCTGTAACAGCGTTGCACTGATCACTACATGAACCGTGCCACTCTTCACACTTCCTGCACCTCCCTCACCCCCACCAGCTGCTGCCCCTCCCTCCCACCCTCTTCCTCACCCTCCCAGTCTCCACCCACCCCCTCTCACGCGTCCTGTCCCTGTCATCCCACCACCGTAGCAGGCAGCCCCAGCAGATCTCAGGACCAATACACTGATCAGGGATGGGATACACCTGTCCTCTGTGGAGCAGGGGGAAATCATAGTCCATGTCCACTTTGGCTTGGAGCCGTCAGAGTGCAAGAGGCCCTTCAGCCCACACTACCCTTGACCAAGATGCAAGGCCACAGTCCCCAACACCCGCTACCCTGGGACAGCACAGGCTGACAACCAGGACGGGGGAGGTTGGTGCATATGACTGTCCACTAGCCCTCCACGCCTGCTCCCACCATGTTCCCTGGGTCACCAGTTCTCCTGAATGCCTGTCCACCCAACCCCACAACTGTGGAAGGAGCAGCTTATGCCCACTGATCCAGTCCATGCTGACCTGGTCCCATTCACCTTGCTTTGGCCTGTCTTTCTGAACCCTGGAAGAGCTGCCACATGAACTTTCAACTGTCCCACTCAATCCTCCAACTAATCAAGACCATGTACCTTCTTAAGATGCATTTTTGAAGGACAAACCAGTAGGCTGAGCACAGGGTTCATGGTCAGTTACTTAACTGTGTGGATGAACAGAAGGACCTTGGGGTCCAAATCCACCCATCCCTCAAGGTCGCCACACGGATTGATAGGATAGTTAAGAAGGCCAATGGGATGTTGGCCTTAAATGGTCAGGGGATTGAGTTCAAGAGCCATGATGTCATGTTACAACACTACAAATCTTTGGTGAGTCCACACTTAGAGTCTTGTGTTCAGTTCTGGTCACCTCATTACAAGAAGGATGTGGAAGCTATGGAGAGGGGGCAGAGGAAATTTACCATGTTTTATCAGGCAAGGTTAGCAGAGCTGGTACTTTTCTCTTTGGAGCGTAGAAGGATGTGAGGAGACTTGATCGAGGTCTACAAGACGATGGAGGCATAGATAGGGTGGACAGACAGCACCTGTTTCCTTGGACAGGATCAGCACAGACCAGAAGACATGTGTACAAAGTGAAGGGAGGGAAGTTTATGGGAGACGTCAGGGGTACGTTTTTTTTTTACACAGAGTTGTGTGGGCCTGGAATGCCTTGCCAGGTACGGTGGTGGATGTTGTAAAAAAACGGGATAATTAAAAGATTAGACAGGCACATGGATGTGAGGAGACGGGTTAGATTGTGGAGCTAGTTTCTATCAGTTGGCACAAGATCATGGGGTGAAGGGCCTGTTCTCTGCTGGAATGTACTGTTCTATGCCATTCTCCAGCCAACTCTGCATCCTGTCTATGTCCTGTTGTAACCTACGACAACTTTCAGCTCCATCCACAACTCCTCCAACCTTTGTATCATCCACAAACTTACTGGCCCAGCCTTCCTCCTCTTCATACAGGACATTTATAAAAATCACAAAGAGCAGGGGTCCCAGAACAGATCCCTGCAGCCCCTCCACTCGTCACTGACCTCCATGCAGAATACCTCCATCCACAACAACCCATTGACAGGGGGACACAAGATTCATTGCCAACTCCCCAGCTGTCTTCCTTCGCTTCCTGAAGTAACCTGGGGCATATCCATCCAGTCCCAGGGATGTACCTACCCCATGTTTCTCTACATTTCCTCTTTTTGAAGCTCAACGTTTAGCCTGTTCTACACTGACATAATGTTCACCAAGGTCCCCTTCCCTCATTAACAATGAAGCAAGTATTCATTTAGGACCTCCCCTATCTCCTCTGCTTCCACTATACCCTCCATCGAACATTACAGCACAGAACCAGGGAAATTTGGCCCCTCTGGTCTGCACTGAACCATTTTTCTCCCTAGTTCCACTGACCTGCGCCCAGTCCAGCCATTGTCAAATCCAGTTCACTACTTCACCATGAATACCGAGCATCTGAACCTTCCTAACTAACCTCCCATGCAGGACCTTATCAGTCTCTGGCAATCCAAATAATTGTATATCCGATCTCTTTGAACACCTTCCAATAATTTACCTACTACTGACGTTAGGCTCACCAGCCTATAATTTCCAAGATTACTTTTGTAGCCTTTTTTAAACAGAACAACGTGAGCTACTCTCCAATCCTTTGGCACCTCACCCGTGACTAAGGACATTTTAATTTTTTTTGCCAGAGTCCCTGCAATTTCTACACCAGCCTCCCTCAAGGCCTGAGGGAGTATCTTGTCAGACCCTGTGGATTTATCCACCCTTGTATGCTTTAAGACAGCAAGCACTTCCTCCTCTTTAATCTGTATGGGTTCCATGACCTCACTGCTTATTTTCCTGACTTCCCACCACTCTGTGCCCATTTCCGGAGAGAAAACATGAAAACATTTTTTTAAGATCCCTCCCATCTCTTTTGTCTCCATAGAAAGCCAACCACTCTGATCTTCAAAGGAACCAATTTTGTCCCTGACTATCTTTTTGCCCTTAATGTACCTGAAGAAACCCTGAGGATTTTCCTTCACATTGTCTTCCAAACCAACCTCGTGTCTTCTTTCAGCTTCCTCATTCTTTCCTGAGGGTTTTCTTGCATTTTTATTCTCCTCAAGTCCCTCATTTAATCCATGTTGCCTCTACATGTTCTACCCCTCTCTCTTCTTCCAAACCAGATCCCCAATATCCCTCAAAAACCAAGGTTCCCTGTACCTACAAACCTTGCCTTTAATCCTGACAGGAACATACAAACTCTGTACCCTCAAAGTTTTACCTTTGAAGGATCTCCATTTACCGCGAACATCATTGCTCGAAAACTACTTATCCCAATCCACGCATTCTAGATCCTTTCTCATTTCCTCATTACGATCACTGGATCCAAAATGTTCCCCTGCACATACTTCTGTCACCTGTCCTATCTTGTTTCCTAAGAGGAGATCCAGTATTGCCCTCTCTCTCTAGTTGGTACCTCCGTATATTGATTTAGCAAACTTTCCTGAACACATTCGACAAACTCCAAGCCGTCCAGCCATTTTACAGTGTGGGAGTCCCTAATAATATGTGGAAAATTAAAATCTCCAACTATCACAACGTTCTGCTTCTTACATCGATCTGCTATCTTCCGACAGACTTGTTCTCCAATTCTCGCTATTTATTGCGGGGTCTATAATATACCCCCATGAGTGTGATCATACATTTCCCATTCCTCAGCTCCACCCTTTAGCCTTAATAGACAAGCCCTCTGTTATGTCCTGCAGAGCATAGTTGGGACATTTTCCCTGACGAGCAATGCTGCTCTTCCCCTTATCCCCTCGTTCTATCTCGTCTAAAGCAACTGAAGCCTGGAACATTGAGCTGCCAGTCCTGCCCCTCCTGTAACCAAGTTTCACCAATGGCCACCATGTGATAATCCCATGTGCCAATCCACGCTCTCAGCTCGTCTGCCTTTCCTACAACACTCCTTGCACTGAACTAGATGCACCTGAGAGCATTTCCACCACGTACAACCCGGTGATTCTAACGGTGCATGTAATTTTTACATCATCTATTCCCTCCTCCTCTCCTCTATCTGCTCTATCACTCTGGTTCCCCTCCCCCTACAAATCTAGTTTAAACCCACAGGCCCAGCACCAGCAAACCTTCCCGCAAGGATATCAGTCCCCTCCAGTTCAGATGTAAACCACCCCGTCGGAACACGTCCCACCTTCCCTGGGAGAGAGCCCGATGATCCAGAAACCTGAAGCCCTCCATCCTGCACCGTCTTTAGCCATGTGTTAAGCTGCATTATCTCCTATTTCTAACCTCACTAGCACATGGCGCGGGCAGCAATCCTGAGATCACTACCCTGGAGGTCCTATCCTTCAACCTAGCGCCTAACTCCCTGAACTCTCTTTGCAAGACCTCCTCATCCTTCCAACCCATGTCACTGATCCCTACATGGACCACAACATCTGGCTCCTCACCCTCCCTCCTTTGAACACTGTGAACTCAATCTGAGATATCCAGGACCCTGGCACCATAGAGGCGACAGACCAACCGGGATACTCGATATCTTCCACAGAATCTCTCATTTGTCCCCCTAACTTTGGAATCCCCTATTACTACAGTTCATCTCTTCTCCCTTCCCTTCTTAGCCACAGGACCAGAATCCATGCCAGAGACCTGATCTCCATGGCTTCTCCCCAGTAGGTCCCCCACCCTCAACAGTAACCAAAATGGTTACTGAACTGCTTCTTCCCTTTCCCTCTCCTGACTGTCACCCACCTACCCTCTTCCTGCCTCCTACGTGTAACTCCTGCTGATCACCCCCTCTGCCTCCCGAATGATCCCCGGTACATTTTCAATGGTGGAAGGAAGCTGGAACCCCTGGGGAAAACCCACGCAGACACGGAGGTACGTACAAACTCCTTGCAGACAGTGCAGGATTCGAATCCCAGTCGCTGGTGCTGTAGCAGCATTGTGTTAACCACAATACCATCATGCCATCCTTGTGCCAGCCAAGTCTCTGTAACCACCACAACATCACTGACTCAGGCTCCAGGTTCATCTCACTTACTCTTTGTGGTTCCGCATTATACACACATTAAGCCAGCCACTGCCTGTCCTTCCTCACAGAGTCACAACACATTGCATCTACCATTAACTGCTCCATCATCGAACCTTACACTGGTTCCCATCCCCCTGCCAAACGAGTTTAAACCCTTCCCAACAGCTCCAGCAAACCTGCCCACCTGGTCCCTTTCCAGTTCTGGCAGTTTTTTATACAGGTCAGACTTGTACAGAGCAGATCCCAATGATCCACAAATCTGAACTCCTGCCCCAACTCCCCAGCCACATTCATCTGCCACAACTTCCTGTTCCTACCCTCTCTGGCATGGGGCACAGGGAGCAATCCCGAGACTGCATATCCACGCTCCCCCTATATCTCTCTCTCATTCTCTCTCTTTCTCTTGCCACTGCTCCTTTTGGATTGACATCCACTCTCTGCCCTAATATGCTGGTTCCTGGAGAATGCAAAAAACCAAAGTAAAAAACCTGGTCCTTCTTCCTTAACTCCCCATATTCCCTCTTCAGGACCTCATCCTCACTTCTATCTATGTCATTGGTACCAACGTGGACCACGACACCTGGCAACTCACCCTCCCTGTGAATGTGAGGGGAGGAAAGTTTAGGGGAGATGTCAGGGGCGTTTTTTTTTACATTGAGAGGTTGTGGGAGCCTGAAATGCATTACCAAGGGGTGGAGGCTGGAACATTAGGGGCATTTAAACGACCTGGATGCATAAAAATCAAAAGTTATGGGTGTGAGGTCGGGAAGGGTTAGATTGTGGAGTAAGTTTACATTGTGGGCTGAAAGGCCTGTACTAGCCTCTGTTCCAACTGGTTAATTGGATGGAAGATTGGCTGATGACGGGAGTCGGAGTGTCACTGTAGAGGACAGTGCTTGTGTGGCGGACAGGTCGAGTGGCTCAGGATTTAGTTCGGGTTCACTCGTCCGGGGTGGGGGGAGGGTGGGGAGAGAATAGATGCAATCAGCCAAACACATGGGTGGGAGGGGATGGGAGGGGTAAATGAGCCAGATACGAGTACTTGGGACTGGTGCAGGGGCGGACAGGTGGGGGCTGCAGCTGAGTTCAGTGTCCTGGGGCTCGGTGACCGTCACTCCCTGCCCATCTCCCTGTGTGCCTGCCAGGAGCGATATGGGCCATAGGCTCTGGATCCCCTTCCCAAACATCTCCTCATCCCAACCCCCTATCTCATATATACCCGGGGCCTGCTAGGACCAGGGCCTGGATGATTGTGGATGCTTTACCGGCTGCCACGCTGGGGTCGGGGTTAGGGGGTGTGCGGGGATTGTCTCAAGGGGCATGCAAGGGGTCAGCAGGTTGGGGGGGTGGAGAGGGCGTGCAGGGATCAGGGGTCATGGGCATGCAGGGGTCAGAGGTCAGGTGGGGTTGGGGCATGCGGGAATTGGGAGAATCCTGGGGGTCAGAGGACATGGGATGTCAGGGGTGAGCAGGGGTCAGGTCGCCTTGTGGGGTCACAGGGTCGTGCTAGGGTTAGGGGGCCATTTGGGGATCAGGGGATTGTGCTTGGATCAGGGGTCAGGGGGTCGTGCTGGGGTTAGTAGGGGTCATGGGATTCAAGCTGGGATCAGTATGGGGTCATGCGGTCATTCTGGGGTCAGGGTCTGAACTGTAACATGCAGCAAGCAGCTGTCGACTCCACACCTGAGGTCACTGGCAGGGAGGTCGGGCCTGGCCAGTGGACGGAGCAGCACACTGCTCACGGGGACACTGCCCAGAGATGCCCGTTGCCGCGACAGGCTGAGGCGCCGCGCACGGTCCTGTTCATAGTGTCTGAGATCGTCTTGGAGGGCCTGGTGCCTGAGATGCAAGGCAGGATGCAAGGAGGGAAGCAGAGAGAAAACGAGAGGTGAGAGCAGAGGTGGGTAGAGGTGGAGCGGGTGGGGGAGAGCAGAGAGGGTGGGGAGAGCGGAAAGGGTGGGGGAGAGCGGAGAGGGTGGGGGAGAGCAGAGAGGGTGGGGGAGAGCAGAGAGGGTGGGGGAGAGCAGAGAGGGTGGGGAGAGCGGAAAGGGTTGGGGAGAGCGGAGAGGGTGGGGGAGAACGGAGAGGGTGGGGAAGAGCGGAGAGAGTGGGGGAGAGCAGAGAGGGTGGGGGAGAGCGGAGAGGGTGGGGGAGAGTGGAGAGGGTGGGGGAGAACGGAGAGAGTGGTGGAGAGCGGAGAGGATGGGGGAGAGGTAAAGAGGGTTGGGGGAGAGGTGGAGGGTTGGGTGAGAGATAGAAGAAAGGTGGAGTAGTTGGGGGGAAGAGCAAAGACAGAGTTTCACAGAGAGGAGAGAGGGTTGTTTAGTGGTCAGAGAGGAGAGGGAGAGTGAAAGGGAGAGGAGAGGGAGAATGGTAGAAGAGGGATGAGAGAGGGAGAAGAGTGGATAAAGGGAGACAGTTACAAAGAAGAGAGTGAAAAGAGAGAGGGCCGCGGAGAGGAGAAGGAGGTGAAGAGAGGGAGAGCATGGAGAATTGCAGAGGTCATAGAGGGAAATCCCACACACTGACCCTCACTGGCGGGGTGGGGGAAAGACAGGCCCCACACAGTGACCCTCACTGGGGGGGGGGGGGGGCCAGGTCCCACGCACTGACCCTCACTGGGGGGGGCAACGGGCCCCACATACTTACCCTCACTGGGGTGGATGGTCCCATACTAACACTCACTGGGTGGGGGAGGGGGGGAACGGGTCCCACACACACTGACCCTCACTGGGGGTTGGTCGGGTCCCACACATACTGAACCTCACTGGGGGACGTGTCCCACACTCACTGACTCTCATTGGGGGACGTCCCACAGAGTGGTGCCAACAGAGGGTAGGATTTGTCCTGTGTGCCAGACCCTACCTAGCCGCTCTCCACATCGCCCGCTTTGTCCCACACTCACTGACCCTCACCGGGGGACAGGTCTCACACTGACTGACCCTCACCATGCGACGGTCCCACAGAGTGGTGCCAACAGAGGGTAGGATTTGTCCTGTGTGCCAGACCCTACCTAGCCGCTCTCCACATCGCACGCTTTGATGCCTCCAGAGCGCGTTTTTCTGCTGGAGACAACTCCTTCTCCCGTGCTGTGGACAGTTCCAGTTCTGGGCTCTGCACTCGTAGCCGTTCCTGATACCGGCGTTCTGCTTTGGCCGTCCGGATGGGAGCTGATCGCTCCGGATACACCGAAGACCAACTGTGTGAGAGAGAAGCCATTAGAACAGGGGGGAGGGGGGGAAACACATGGTTCACTGGGACCATAGCGTCAGCAGGATAAAACCAGGGCCGCGGTGTCACCAGGAGGTTCACCAGGAATGGGGCAGACCCCCTGGGTTGGGGCAGACCCCCTGGGTTGAGATAGACCCCCTGGGTTGAGATAGACCCCCTACCATAGACATTGAGCTGTGTCGTGTGTCTGTACAGGTCAGCTGTGCACCCCCCTCCCCCCACCAGCGAAGGGATTTTCCGAACAAACCCGCTCACCACGTCATCGAATCTGGACGCTGCTCCTCTCTTGGCAGCCCCTGCCCTGCCGGTGTTCGGAGTTCTGCACCAGCACCACACCTGCGGCACAGGAAGCAAGCATCAGCAAGGGGAATCGGTGGAAAGATGGCGAATCGATGAGAATGGATGGGAAGCGGATGGAGGGAACGGAGAGTGGAGACTGAATGGGAAGGGGGTAGAGAAACATAGAAGATAGGAGCAGGAGTAGGTCATTCGGCCCTTCGAGCCTGCTCCGCCATTCAACGAGATCATGGCTGATCTTAAAGTTCAGTACCCCGTCCCCGCCTTCTCTCCGTAACCCCTAATTCCCTTATACTGAAGAAATAGATCTAATTCCCTCCTAAATATATTCAATGAACCTGCCTCTACTGCCCTCTGTGGCAATGAATTCCACAGATTCACCACCCTCTGGGTCAAGAAATTCCTCCTCATCTCGGTCCTAAATGGTTTGCCTATTATCCTCAAACCATGGCCCCGGGTTCTGGATTTTCCCATCCTTGGAAACATCCCATCCGCATCCATTCTGTCCAGTCCTGCCAGAATTTTATAGGTCTCTATGAGATCTCCTCTCAATCTTCTAAACTCCAGCGAGTACAATCCCAATTTGCGCAAGCTTTCCTCATAAGTCATTCCTGCCATTCCAGGTATCAGCCTGGTGAATCGCCTCTGCACTCCCTCCATTGCAAGAACATCCTTCCTTAGATAAGGTGACCAAAACTGCACACAATACTCCAGGTGGGGTCTCACCAAGGCCCTGTACAGCTGCAGTAAGGTATCCTTGTTCCTCGACTCAAACCCTCTTGATATGAAGGCCAACATACCATTTGCCTTTTTAACCACCTGCTGTACCTGCATGCTCGCCTTCAGAGACTGGTGTACAAGTACCCCTAGGTCTCTCTGCACTTCCCCATCTCCTAATCTATTGCGATTCAAATAGTAATCTGCCCTCCGGTTTGTATTACCAAAGTGGATAACCTCACATTTATCCACATTGTAGTGCATTTGCCATGGATCTGCCCAGTCCCTCAATTTATCCAAATCACACTGGAGCTTCCTGACCCCCTCTTCCGTGCACACAACCCCTCCTAGCTTAGTGTCATCTGCAAATTTGGAGATATTCCATCCAATCCCCTCATCCAGATCATTAATGTAAATTGTGAACAGCTGGGGTCCCAGTACAGATCCCTGTGGCACCCCACTGGTCACTGCCTGCCACTCAAAAAACGAGCCATTTATCCCAACTCTCTGTCTTCTACCTGCCAGCCAGTTCTCAATCCACATCAATACTTTGCCCCCAATCCCATGAGCCTTGATTTTGGAAACCAGTCGTTTATGCGGGTCTTTAACGAAGGCCTTTTGGAAGTCCAGGTACACCACATCCACTGGCTCTTCCCCATCTATTTTACCTGTCACCATCTCAAAGAATTCCAATAGATTTGTCAAGCATGATTTACCTTTTGTAAATCCATGTTGACTCCGTCCGATCCCTTCTCTGCTAGTCATCCTTAATAACGGATTCCATCATTTTGCCAACTACTGATGTAAGGCTCACCGGCCTATAATTCCCCGCTTTTTCTCTATCCCCCTTTTTAAATAGTGGGGTAACATTAGCTACCCTCCAATCCATGGGTACTGATCCTGAGTCTATCGAGCTCTGGAAAATAATTCTTAAAGCATCTGCTATCTGAATGGCCACTTCCTTGAGTACCCTAGGATGTAGATTATCAGGCCCTTGGGATTTATCTGCCTTCAATCCCATCAATTTCCCCAAGACCATGTCCTTAGAGATACTGATTTCTTTCAGTTCCTCCCTTGCATTAGTCTCTATGTTTCCCAACATCCTTGGGAGGTTATTTGTATCCTCTCTTGTAAAAACAGAACTAAAGTAAGAATTTAATTGGTCTGCCATTTCCTTATTCCCCATTATATATTCCCCTGATTCCGACTGCAAAGGACCTACTCTGGATTTCACCAATCTTTTCCTCTTGACATATTTATTAAAGCTTTAGCAGTCGGTTTTTATATTTGCCGCAAGCTTACTTTCGTAATTTATTTTTGGCCTCTTGATTAATCCCTTCGTCCTCCTTTGGTGCATCTTGAACTACTCCCAGTCTTCGGTTGCGGTACTTTTTTTGGCCAATTGATATGCTCTCTCTTTGGACCTAATGCTGTCTCTAATTTCCCTTGTTATCCACGGTTGAGTCATCTTTTTTGGTTTATTTTATGCCAAACTGGTCGTATAAACGATTTTTGCAATTTCTCCATTAGATCTGTGAATGCTTTCCATTGTCTATCCACAGTCAACTCCCCCATAAACACCACCCAATCAATCTTACTCAACTCCCGTCTCATACCTTCATAATTCCCTTTATTTAAATTCAGGACCTTAGTCTCGGTTTTAATTTCATCACTCTCCATGTCGAGTGAGAATTCGATCATATTGTGATCGCTCCTACCCAAAGGGCCTCGCACAACAAGATTGTTGATTGGCCCCTTATCATTGCATAATACCCAATCTAAAATGGCCTGCTCCCGAGTTGGTTCCTCGACATATTGGTCTAGATAACCGTCCCGTAAACATTCAAGGAATTCCTCCTCCTCTGTATTTTTACTAATTTGACTCGTCCAATCTATATGTAAATTAAAGTCTCCCATGATGACAGCTGTTCCCTTATTGCACGCTTTTCTAATTTCTCTTTTAATGCCTGTGATGGATGGGGAGAGAGAGGACAGAAGGGGAAAGGGGCGGATGGGAAGGGGAGGTCAGAAGTGGGATGGGGAGAGAGGGAGGATGGGGATGGGAAATAGGGACAAGGGGGATGGAGAGAGAGGGAGGATGGAGAGAGAGGGGGAGGAGGGAGGATAGGGAGAGAGGGGGATGGGAAGAGGGAGAGCGGTTGGACAGGAAGAGAGGGGGATGAAAGAGGCAATGGGGAGTGAGGAGATGGAGGAGAAGGAGAAGTCATAGACCATTAGAGCACAGTCCAGGACCATTGACCAACAACGTTGTCTATACATTCCAATCTCAGAACCCTCTATTTTTCTTCCATCCATGTGCCTGTCTTAAGAGTCTCTTAAATGCCCCCAATGTTCCAGCCTCCACCACCACCCCTGGCAAGGCATTCCAGGCCCCCACAACTCTCTGTGTTAAAAAAAACTTACCCCTGACGTCTCCCCTAAACTTCCCTCCTTTCACTTTGTACACATGTCCTTTGATGTTTGCTGAACCTGCCCTGGGAAACAGGCACTGACTGTCCACCTCTCAGATTCTTGTCAATTTCTATCAAATCTCCTCTCATCCTTCTACGCTCCAAAGAGAAAAGTCTCTTCTAACCTTGCCTCATAAGACTTGTTTTCCAATCCAGGCAACATCCTGTAAATCCCCTATGCCCCCTCTCCACAGCTTCCACATCCTTCCTTTAATGAGGTGACCAGAACAGAACACAATACTCAAAGTGTGGTCTCACCAGAGATTTGTAGTGTTGTAACATGACCTCTCTACTCCCGAACTCAATCCCCCTATTAATGAAGCCCAGTATTCTACAGAACGTCTTAACTACCCTATCAACTTGCACGACAACCTTGAGAGATCTATGGATTTGGACCTCAAGGTCCCTCAATTCTTCCACACTGTTCAGCATCCTTTTCCAAAATGCATCACCTCACACTTATCCGGATTGAACTCCATCTGCCACTTCTCCGCCAAACTCTGCATCCTGTCTATATCTTCTTGTAACCTAACACGAGTTTCCACACTATCCAGAAGTCTTCCAACCTTTGTCTGCCAACTTATTGACCCACTCTTATACTTTTTCGTCCAGGTCATTTATAAAAATCACAAAGAGTAGAAGTCATAGAACAGATCCATAAGATCTAGGATAAGAGGTAGTCCATTCGGCCCCTCAAGACTGCCAACCATTCCATCATGAGCTGATTCATTCTCCCACTC
This sequence comes from Narcine bancroftii, assembly GCF_036971445.1. Lineage (NCBI taxonomy): Eukaryota > Metazoa > Chordata > Chondrichthyes > Torpediniformes > Narcinidae > Narcine > Narcine bancroftii. Next base: position 493,109,008 of record NC_091469.1, read on the forward strand.
AGTCCCACTCCCCTGTCTTCTCCCTATAACCTTTAATACCCTATTCAGAACCCTATCAATCTGTCTTAATACACACGACTTGGCCTGTAGAGCTTCCATGGTAGCAAATTCTTTGGTGAAAGAAATTCCTCCACATCACTGTTTTAAATTTACTCTCACAAGTTCCTGCCTCATCCCATCATAATCAAGCCCTTCTCACTTTTCCATTTTGACTGCATTTATCCTTGTCAATAGCTATGTGAGTTGTGGTCACTCTCACCGAAATGCTCCCCCACTGAAAGGTCCCCCACCTGACCAGGTTCATTCCCCAGAATTAGATCCAGTCCGGCCTCTCCTCTCGTCGGCTGGACCACACACTGGGTCAGGAATCCTTCTTGAACACACCTGACAAATTCAGCCCCATCCACCCCTCTTGCAGTCAGGAGGTGCCAGTCAATATTAGGGAAGTTGAGGTCTTCCTTGATTCCTGGATCATTCTAAAATCTCCCTGCTAATCTGCTCCTCGGTTTCCTGAGGGCTATTTGGGGGACAATGACAGTTATTGTACTCTTTCTTTTTCTGAGAAAATTAAAAATCCTCAGATGCAAAGGGACCTGGGATTCCTCGTGCAGGAGCCTGAAGGGAAACTTGTAGGTTGAGTCGGTGGTAAAGAAGGTAAATGCAATGTTGGCGTTCTCTTCCAGAGGAATAGAATCTAAGAGCAGGGATGTGAAGTTGAGGGTTTGTAAGGCCCTGGTGAGGCCTCACGTGGAACATTTTGAGCAGTTTTGGGCTCCTCATTTAAGAAAGGATGTGCAGACGTTGGAGATGGTCCACAAGGATGATTCTGGGAATAAAAAGGTTATCACATGAGGAGTGTTGGGCAGCTCTTGGCCTGCACTCGTTGGAATTTGGGAGAATAGAGGGGGGGGGGGGGGCGTCCTCATTGAAACATTTTGAATGATGAAAGGCGTGGACAGAATAGATGTAGAAAGGTTGTTTCCCACGGTGGGAGAGTCGAGGACAGTGGTTCTCAATCTTTTTCTTTCCACTCACATCCCACTTTAAGTAATCCCTCCGCCATCGGTGCTCTGTGATTAGTAAGGGATTGCTTAAGGTGGGATGTGGGTGGGAAGGGAAGGTTGAGAATCACTGCTCTAGAGCCAATTGTTACTGAAATATTTTGCTTCAGAAAAATTGTCCTTGGCCCATTTCCTTTGGAGTTCAGAAACCGTGCACATAACGAGTCAATGAGGGACAAATAAAACAGTGATTTTCAAACTTTTCCTTTCCGCTCACAGATCACCTTAAGCAATCCCTTACTAATCACAGAGCACCAATGGCATAGGGATTACTTAAAGTGGAATGTGAGTGGGAAGGAAAAGGTTAAGAACCACTGGTGTAGGACAAGAGGGCACACTTCAGGATTGAAGGGTGATCGCTTAGAACAGAGATGCAGAGGAATTTCCTCAGCCAGAGGGTGGTCAATCTGTTGGCACAGGCGATGGTGGAGGCCGGGTCATTGGGTTTATTTAAAGCAGAGATTGATAGGTTCTTGATTAGCCAGGCTGATGTTTGCATGCGGGATACATGGATAGTGTTTGTATGCTGGACACGGGGTCAGTGTTTATATGAGGGACACATGGCCAGTGTTTGCTGGATGGACACACGATTGGTGTTTGCATGTGAGACACACGGCGGTATTTGTAATGTGAGACACATGGTGGCGTTTGTACACGGGACACATGGGTGGTGTTTGTATGTGGGACAGGTGGCAAGTCTATGTATGTGAGACACATGGTGGTTTTTGTACATGGTTCACGAGGCCAGAATCTGTACATGGGTCATGTGGCTGGTGCCGTGATGAGTGAACAAGTACCCAGAGGACGGAGAGCCCAGACGCTCTATCCTGTACTCCACCCCTTCGATCATCACCGTGTTCTGTGCACTCATGTCCGCTGTCCCTTCCTCCTCCTCCTCCTCCTCCTCCAGTACTGTGCCATCCGCCGAGTGCAACCTCATCCTGCGCTCTGAAACACAGACATTGTCCACAGTCCGCACACGCCGTCCCACATCAGCCTCGCCAGGAACATACCATCCCACTGCAGTCCCCCAGGGAACACACCATCTCACCACAGATCCCCGGGCACAAGTAGTCCCCCTGGGAACACGCCATCCCACAGCAGTCCCCCTGGGAACACACCATCTCACCACAGATCCCCAGGGAAAATGCAGTCCCTCTGGGAACATGCCATCCCACCGCAGAACCCTGGGGAACACGCTTTCCCACCGCAGTCCCCCAGGGAACACACCATCTCACCTCAGATCCCCGGGAACACGCAGTCCCCCTGGGAACAAGCCATTCCACAGCAGTCCCACTGGGAACACGCTATCCCCCGGAACACGCCATCCCACCGCAGTCCCCCAGGGAACACACCATCTCACCACAGATCCCCAGGGAATATGCAGTCCCCCTGGGAACACGCCATCCCCCGGGAACATGCCATCCCACCGCAGAACTCTGGTAAACACGCCATCCCACCACAGTCTCACAAAAAACATGCCATCCAACTGGGAACACATCACCCTCCTCGGGAAAAATCCATCGCACCACAATCTCACCGGAAACGCAGCATCCCACTGTGGGGTGGAAGGTGGGTGGGACGGCCAGTTCTGACTGAGCCCAGCCCTGCACGAACTCACCTTCCTCCTCGCGCATCTTGCGCAGGTCATCCTCCGCCACCAGCGACACACGTTTGGGCCTATCCAATGCCGGCTGCCTCACCTCCATCTCAAAGTACTTCTGCCGGTCGCGGAATGACTGCTGCTCAGGGCTTTCCATGGCACTGGGTGACGGCACCTTCCAACAAAACACATGCAGCCTCAGTCCACACTCCCACATGCAGACCCCCACACAGTTCCATCAACGCTTCCCCCATACACAGCCTCAGTCCACATTTCCACATGCAGACCCCCACACAGTTCTGTCAACACTGCCCCCATACACTGCCTCAGATCATACTCCTATATGCTGACCCTCGCACAATGCACCCACACGGTCCCACTGGATCCAGTCCACACCATCCTATTGGATCCCGTCCTTATCAATCATATCAGATCCAGTCCACACCAATCCCACCAGATCCCATCCACACCGATCTCACCAGATCCAGTCCACACCGATTCCACCAGATCCTGTCCACTGGATTCAGTCCACACCATCCTACTGGATCCCATCCTTACCAATCATACCGGATCCAGTCCACACTGATCACACCGGATCCCATCCACACTGATCCCACCAGATCCAGTCCACATCAAATCCAGTCCACACTGGTCCCACTGAATCCAGTCCACACCAATCCCACCAGATCCAGTCCACACCGATCCCACCAGATCCAGTCCACACTGGTCACACCACATCCTGCCCACATCGGTCCCACCAGATCCTGTCCACTCTGGTCCCAACGAATCCTGTCCACACCAGTCCCAGCAAATCCAGTCCACACTGGTCCCAGCGAATCCAGTCCACACTGGTCCCAGCGAATCCAGTCCACACTGGTCCCTAGCGCCCATGGGCTACTACGTCCCAGTGAGAATGAAGGCAACTGAAAATTTCTCTCCTGCTAACCGTGACCCCCCCGTTCCAGGTAACCTCCTGGTGAGTCTCCACTACCTCCTTTCCTACAGTTGTTCCTGGAACCGTGCACACTGCTCCCTCGGAACTGCCCACTGTCAGGACAACAGCACCCTGATTTCAACTTTCAGTACATATGGGAGAACCTTTACGATAGTTGACACTGTCGCTGACATGACTGGTTCCAAATCTGTGAAGGAAAGGTCATGCTTTGGCACTGACATGAACATTGATGGCGAACAACCCGTTCTTATGCAAGCAGCTTTCAGCGAGAAATTATTTAGGAACCAAGTTGTAACCTGAATCATGGTCCAAGTACATCATCAGTGATTATTTATTTTTTCCTTCACATCGAGAAAAAACGAAGACTTCAACATAAACAAAAATAAAGGTTGTTCATCCATTGTGCTAATATGACTTGTTTTCTCATGGCCCCTTCTTGCTCTGCTAACGCCAGAGTTGATAAGTAGTGGAGACAATCACCTATCTCCGTGATACATCACGTGAAACAATATTCAAGCTCTCCGATGGGTTAACTCCGTTGACACCGCTTCATCCCATAAAGGCATGCACTCCTGCCACCAACAATTCATTCCCAGCCACTCTCTGCATTACCTGATGAACCCCTGACCCCACCGCCCTTCGGCCCATCCACATTCAGCTCAGTGGCCCGTACTGAGCCCTCTATCCCCTTCTTCTTCCTATCCACACTCAGCAAGATCCCACCTAGAACCATAGAACACTACGACCACAAACACAAGCCCTTCAGCCTTCTAATTTGTGCTGAACGAATATTTTCTTGGTCCACTGACCTGCACCCAGTCCATAGCCCTCTGTACCTCACCCATCCATGTCCCTAGCCAAATTCTTCTTAAACATTAAAATTGAGCCCACATTCACCACTTCAGCTGACAGCTCATTCCACACCCCCACAGCTCTCTGTGTGAAAAAGTTCCCTTTAAACCTTTCTCCCCTTTCACCTTAAACCCAGTTTTTATCTCTCCCTCGATCATCCTCTGCCAAACCCTAGTGAAACCTCAGCTGAAGTGCAACATCTCTTGGTTGACGGTCTCCCCAGTAAGTGGATGGCGTGGTTAGTGTTGCTGTTATGGCCGACCGAGGTTTGAATCCCGCGCTGTCTGTCAGGAGTTTGTTCCTTCTCCCCGTGTCTGCGTGCATTTTCTCCAGGGGCTCTGGTTTCCCCCCAACGTTTTAAACCCACTGTGGGTTGTAGGTTAATTGGGTGGCACGGACTCGTGGGCCGAAATGGCCTGTTACCATGCTGTAGGTCTAAATTTAATAAAAATATAACTGGTCTCTTTGAAGGTGACAGGTGTGTGTTGCTGGCAGGACGGGGATACTCACCTCAGTGGCAGGCTTGGCTCTGAGGTTCCTGTGCAGATCCTTGGGAGAGAGAAGACAGAGGGTGTTGAAGTAAATAACGTGGTGAATGTCACTGCACCTGGAACATCACACGTTCTACCGGCACTTCTAACAGCGGCCACATCTAACAGCCCAGGGTTGACAGATGGCGGGAATGAAAGGTGAAGGGCCGACGGGACCAGTTCTGGAGCCATTGTGTCCAGACTGACTCAGTCACTCCGACAGAGGTAGAGAGTATACCGTCATCACATTTACAAGCCCAGAATCCAGAGGAAGCCAATTGCTTCACAGGGAGGTGGGTCAGGCAGGCAAAAGGAGCCAAGGGGTGGCAGATGGACACAATGTGGGCAAGATGGTGTTCACCTGAAAAGGAAGGACAGGGCTGAATAGGATTTGGATGAGGAGAGTCAGCAGAAAGGTGCAGCGCAGTAGAATTTGGGGATTCCTGTCCATTGAAACCTGCACAGAAAAGCAGCGGCGACATGTGGAGCGAGAGTCCTTCAAAACACCAGTTAAGGTCGATACATGGCTCAATGGGAGTGGACATTGCAGGGATGGTCACAGGTTGAGTGGGGACAGGAGTTGCAGGGACGGTGTGTGAGTGGGGACAGGGGGGTGCAGGGACGGTGTGTGAGTGGGGACAAGGGTGCAGGGACAGTGTGTAAATGGGGACGGTGGTGCAGGGATGGTGCGTGAGTGGAGATGGTGGGGGGTGCAGGGACGGTGTGTGAGTGGGGACGGGGGAGGTGGTGCAGGTATGGTGTGTGAGTGGGGACTGTGGGGGTGCAGGGTCAGTGTGTGAGTGGGGACGAGGGGTGCAGGGACGGTGTGTGAATGGGAACATGGGTACAGGGACGGTGTGTGAATGGGGTGGGGGTGCAGGGAAGATGAGTGAGTGGGGACGGGGGGTGCAGGGAGGGTATTTGAATGGGGAAGGGGGGTGCAGGGAGGGTGTGTGAGTGGGAACATGGGGGTGCAGGGTGAGTTTGTGAATGGGGACAGGGTTGCAGGGAGGGTGTGTAAGTGGGGACGGGGTGCAGGGACGTTGTGTGAATGGGGTGGGGGGTGCAGGGAGGGTTGTGAATGGGGACGGGGGGGTGCAGTGAGGGTGAGTGAATGGGGATGGGGGGATGCAGGGAGGGTGTGTGAATGGGGACGGGGGTGCAGGGAGGATGTTTAAGGAGACAGGGGTGCAGGGTCGGTGTGTGAATGGGGATGGGGGGTGCAGGGTTGGTGTATGAATGGCAACAGTGGTGCAGGGTCGGTGCGTGAGTAGGGACGGGGGGTGCAGGGATGGTGTGTGAGTGGGGACAGGGGTGCAGGGACAGTGTGTAAATGGGGACGGGGGTGCAGGGATGGTGTGTGAGTGGAGATGGGGGGGGTGCAGGGACAGTGTGTGAGTGGGGACGGGGAGGTGGTGCAGGTATGGTGTGTGAGTGGGGACTGTGGGGGTGCAGGGTCAGTGTGTGAGTGGGGATGAGGGGTGCAGGGACGGTGTGTGAATGGGAACATGGGTACAGGGACGGTGTGTGAATGGGGTGGGGGTCCAGGGAGGGTGTGTGAATGGGGACAGGGGGTGCAGGGAAGATGAGTGAGTGGGGACGGGGGGTGCAGGGAGGGTATTTGAATGGTGAAGGGGGGTGCAGGGAGGGTGTGTGAGTGGGAACATGGGGGTGCAGGGTGAGTTTGTGAATGGGGACAGGGTTGCAGGGAGGGTGTGTAAGTGGGGACGGGGTGCAGGGACGTTGTGTGAATGGGGTGGGGGGTGCAGGGAGGGTTGTGAATGGGGACGGGGGGCAGTGAGGGTGAGTGAATGGGGATGGGGGGATGCAGGGAGGGTGTGTGAATGGGGACGGGGGTGCAGGGAGGATTTGTATGGAGACAGGGGTGCAGGGTCGGTGTGTGAATGGGGATGGTGGGTGCAGGGTTGGTGTATGAATGGCAACAGTGGTGCAGGGTCGGTGCGTGAGTAGGGACGGGGGATGCAGGGATGGTGTGTGAGTGGGGACAGGGGGTGCAGGGACATTGGTAATCAAGGGCAGTAGGTGGAGGGGCATTGGTAATCGGGGGCAGTTGGTGGGGGGCATTAGTAATCGGTGGCAGTAAGTGAGGGGTATTGGTAATGGGGGCAGTTGGTGGGGGGCATTAGTGATGGGAGCACTGGTAGTAGGGGGCAATAAGTGGAGGGACATTAGTTATGGGGGCAGTAGGCGAGGGGCATTGGTAACAGGGGGCAGTAGGTGAGGGGCATTGGTAATTGGTGGCAGTAGGTGAGAGGCACAGGCAATTTGGGACAGGAGGTAATTGGGGGGCAGTAAGTGGAGGGGCATTGGTTATCGGGGGGGGATGGGGGTGTGTGGGATTGACCTGGCTGGGAAAGGCAGCAGCCAGAATTACAGCACCATGGTTGGCATGTAGCTCCCCAAGACACTGGGAGCTCTATCATGGACCCCTCTCCAGAACAGTGACCCCTGTAATGCCCTCCTTCCTTCTTCCCAAAGTGGCGTCTGTTATTTTCCCCCCACCCCCACACTTGGGGAACAAGGGAGCTCTGTAACACCTTCTCCTCCCTCCCATTCTGGGACAGAATAGCCTGTGTATCACGTCTCCCCTCCCTCCCCAGGACACTGTGACCCCTGTAATGAGTCCCTCTCGGGGACAGGGAGCTCTGAATCATCCCCCCCACTCCTACTCCCTCCCACACCGGGAAACTGTGACCTCTGTAATTGGCCCCTTCCCGAGCCAGGGGGCTCTGTATTAGCTCCCTCCCGCCCACTCCATCCCACATTAGGACACAGTGATCTTTGTTGCAGACCCCTCCCTGCTCCACCCCCTCCCACACCAGGACATTGTGACCTCTCCCCGGGACTGTAACAAACAGGAGTGAACTTACAGGTGGGAAGGTGGGCGAGGGCGTGGATTCCCGTGCTACACCATTGCCAGACACGGTGTTGTTGATGGGGCTGGTCTGAAAAATATAATGACAGGCTCATCCGTGGAGGGTCCCTGCTCTCCCCAGCACATGGTACTGGATCCCCCCCACCTGGTTCCTCCAATTCCCCCCTCTGTTCTCCACCTCCCGGTTCCCCCAATCCCACCCCCCCTCCCCACGGTCCTTCAAATCTCCCCCTCCATCCTCCACCACCGGGTTCCTCAAATCCCTTTCCTCTCCATCGTCCACTCCTGGTTCCTCAAATCCCCCCTTCCATCTTCACCACCCAATTTCCTCAAATACCCACCCTCCGTCACTTACTTCCCCCTCCCTCCCTCAGTCCCCATCCCTCCATCCCCTCACTCCCCCCCTCTCTCTCTATCCCTCACTCCTTCTCCCTGTCCCCTCCCTCCATCCTCCACTCTGACATTGACACTCCTCCTGCCACAGAACGGACCCTGCCTGCCACCCAGTTCCTGCTGTGCACCACACTCGCCAAAGCGTTTGTCAGTACTCACGTGCACATGCACGTTGGCATACATGCTTGCACGTATGTGCACACACACTCACACGTATATAAACGCAGGTTTGCACACACACACACCCACACTTGCGCACACACAAATACAGGAGCACACATGCACCGCGCACACACACACAAAATCACACTCACATGCACACAGACATGCATGCACAAACACACACACACACCTGCATGAACAAACATATATGCATGGACGCACGAGCAGAGCCAGGACACACCAGTATGTGTCCCCATGCGATGGGCCAGCAGCAGATCACGGTCATGGCATGCCAGGTGCGTGCCGGTACCTCGCTCAGCTGCGCGCGAGCCTTGCGGTTGGCCACCACGAAGGGGTTTTGGTGGAACGGGATGGTCTGCACCTCTATCAGAATCTCCTCGTCCTCTCGTGGCCGGCTCCAGGCATCAGCAGCAGGCCCCTGCCCACTACCATCTTCCACTGTGCAGCACCCAAGGGTGCCATGCCGCTGATGGGCCCAGGACCCAGGGGCTCCTGTCGCCTCCTCCAAGGTGACGGTCCTTGATGCCTGCCCCTTGCAGCTCTTCTCCCTCCCTGTCCCAGCAAGGTGTCCACATTCAACATCCATGGCAGCCAGTCTGCTCAACTGAAAGGGGGAGAGTCAGAGAGTGGCAGCAGGGAGGAAGGAGCAGGAAGCGGGAGAAGGGGAAGTGGGAGGAGGGAGACGGAGCAGGGATTGAGGGAGGGAGGGGAGCAGGGAGTGGGGGGGAGGGAGGGAGGGGGATTCAGAGATAGGGGTTAGAAATGGGTCAGAGAGCAAAGGATCAGAGAGAGGGGGAAGGGGGAGAGAGAGAGAGGGGAAAGGGAGAGAGGAGGAGAGTGTGGGGGGGGAAGGGGGTGCAGAGGGAGGTGGGTCAAAGAGAGTGGGGCAGAGAGAAAGGGGCAAGAGAGAGACAGACAGACAGGGACACAGACCACATTTAAAACTGCACTTCTGACAATAATTTCAAACAAAATCTTCACCTCCTGACAACTGAAAGAAGAAAAACACACAGGGCCAGAAAATTTGGCAGCAGAATTAGGCCATTCCACCCATCGAGTCTGTTCCACCATTGAAATCATGGCTGGTGTACTTTTCTCTCATACCCTGCACTTCTCCCATAACCTTTTTCACCCTTAGTAAACAAGAGCTCTGCTGTAATCTACCCAATAAGCTGGCTTCCACAACCGCCTGTGGCAATGAAATCCATAGATACACACCCTGTGGATGAAGAAACTTCTCATCTCTGTTCTTTATTTCTGAGGCTGTTCCCTTGGTCCCGGACTTTCCCACAGGAAACATCTCCACATCCACTCCATCCAGCCTTTTCAAGATACAGCAGGTTTCAACAAGATCCCCTATCATCCTTCTAAACTCCAGCAAGTACAGGCCCAAATCCATCTCATCCCCGTAAGCTTCCACTGGACCCTTAAGGAGAACCATTAGAACAGAATGCCTGGGCTCCAGTTCTTGGGTCGAGAAAAGAAAGGACACACAATCAACTTTGCAGATTACACAAAGACAGCTGAAGGGGCAGGTAGTGAGGAGGAAATGGAGAGGCTACAGAAAGACTTGGACAGATCAGGAAATGAAATGCAATGTTGGAAAGTGGACGGTCGTGCACTTACACAGAAAGAAAAGAAGGGCCGACGGTCATTAGGACGGGGAGAAAAGGTGCAAAGGGACTTGGGATCCTTGTACAGGGAACCCTGAAGGTTGACCTCCAGGTTGGGTCAGAGGTGAAGGTTAGGGTTAGGGTGTCATGTCTGGAGGGATAGAATACAAGAGAAGGGACAAGGACAAGGGGGCACAACTTCAGGATTGAAGGGAGCCCATTTAAAACAGAGATGGAGTAATTTCTTTAGCCAGAGAGAATTTGCTACCATGATCTGTGGAGGCCAGATCGTTTGGTGTACTTCAGGAAGATTAATCGGTACTGAATAGTCTTATGGACAATACGGTGCTGATCCATTTTAAATGGGCACTCTTCCAACCCGAGGTTGTGCCCCCTTGTCCTTGACTCCCCTACCATGGAAAATAAGCCCAATACTGTCCCCTGTATCCACGTGAGGCCTCACCAGTGTCTTATAAAAAACCTCAGTATCACATCCCTTCTCTTGTATCCTATCCCTCTCGATACGACAGCAACATTCACCTTCTTCACCACCAACTCCAACTGGGGGGGTCAACCTTTAGGGGTCTCTGCACGAGGATCCCAAGTCCCTTTGCACTTCCAAATCTTCAATTGTCTCCCCCTCTCATTATTAATTGGCCCTTTTATTCCTTCTGCCAAATGCACGACCGTCTACTTTCCAACATTGTCTTTCATTTGCCACTTCTCTGCCCATATTCTCCTGATCTATCTAAGCCTTGTTTCTTCACTACCTGCCCCTCCACCTATCTGTATCCTGCAAACATAGCCACAAGCCATTTACAACCTGCAATCCGAATTATTAACATAACAAACAGTGCAGGTTGTAGTCCCATACTGAGATCTCTCTCTCAGCCAGCAAGCCACTTTCTCTGTGTAGAGACTGTTAATCTGCACAGAGATACACTGGGTGTTGAGTGGGGAACCACAACCCCAGTAAATGGGGGAGGTGGGGGGGGGGTGAGATAGCTAACACTATGTGACACACCATGACAAGGGAGTGACTCCAGCAGAGACTGAACTTTCCTCTCAACATCTCCAGAAGTGGTAGGTGACAACCCTGCCCCTGCACTCAGCTCCCGGGGCACTGCCCTGGGACCCTACAATCCTGCTCCACCCCTGCACTCCAAAGGCATCGCGTTGACCCCCTGCCACCGTTAGACACCTACCTCAGTACTCCCTGCCTTCAGGTTCTGGAGCCTAGGAACCTTTCCACGCTGACATGCTGCAGAGCCCACGATGCACCAGCCTGCTTCAGGAGGGTGGGTCTGAATACTCAGAGCTCCTGGCCCCCACTGACAAGATGTCAGCAGGTGCAGGGTTCAACCCCATGACTAAGCTGGGCCCAAGGTCACAGCGAGCATTCCAGGCCTGTGAGCTCAGCATTCCTAATCTGCCTTCCACTGCACACTGCCTCTCAGCACGGTCAATGTGTCAACGAGCTCCTCTGCGTCCCTGAGGCCAGAGAGGGCGGCAAAACTGGAACAGTGCTGCTCCGCACCCCACCTCCCTCAGGAACTCTGGGTGTGGCATACAGAGAGCATGTACAAATGGAGGGAGCCCACAGCCCCCATGCCGCTCCTGCACCCCCCCCCCACCCATCAGACCACTCAGACCCTTGGGATGAGAACTGCCCTTCCTGCTGTGGATACCCTCAGGGGTCAGTCCTTGGGGAGCCAGCCTTCTACTCTTCATTCTCATGACAAAAGCCATCAAAATCATTGAGGACTCCTACCATCCCACACACGGCATCTTTCAGGTGCTCCCATCGAGGAAGAGATTCAGGAGGGTCAGAGCAGCACCACCAGGCTGAGGAACAGCTTCTCCCCATGGGCAGAGAGAACGGTGAAGAACCAAAGGAACTGCTCACATTCACCAACGAAGACCCGCATTTGTAAAAAGAGTATTTATTTCTAATAGGTAAAATACTTGACCTGCAAGTGAACGGTCTGTCTGCACGTGTGTCGTGCCTGATTGTGTGTCAGCATGTTTTGCACTGAGGACCGGAGATCGCTGTTTTGTCAGGTTGAACTTGTACAATCAGATGACAATGAACTGGACTTGAAAACTGCACACCATACCTCCCTAGGTTGGTGGTCTGGCACAAAAACGGACCCTGCTCCTGCAATCTACCAACTCCGATCCCATAAGCCTGTGTTACCTCGATTCAGACACCAACCACCCTTGGGAAGAAGGTGCCTCTCAAGAGCTTGCAAAAACATACAGAAAATGTTGGGAGGACCTCAGCCGGTTTTGCAGCATTCAGAGGTAAAGGTATATTAATGTCGGACCTGAGGCCTTCTGCAGATCCTCTGACTCACCTCAAACCCACACACTCTTTGACACCCCCAGCCTGGAAAAAGACTAGTGCAATATATCCCCTTCAGGATTTGAAAAAAAACACCTTTCAGATCATCGGTGTTAAGGATGAGGGTGGGTGGGCTGGGATTAAGAGTGAGGGTGGGTGGTCTAGTGTTAAGGGTGAGGATGGGTGGGCTGGGATTAAGAGTGAGGGTGGGTGGTCTGGTGTTAAGGGTGAGGGTGGGTGGGCTGGGGATTTGGGTGAGGGTAGGTAGGCTGGGGATTTGGGTGAGGGTGGGTGGGCTGGGGTTATGGATGAGGGTGGGTGAGCCAGTGTTCAGGTGAAAGTGGAAAGATTGAACATGGACTTGGTGGGGGGGGGTGCACTTTAATCACAGTGTGTGGGGGTGTGGAAAAGCTGGCGTGAGAGAACAATAGACATTTACAGACATTTGGGCAGCTTGAAGACTGAGACAGGGTCAGCCGGAGGTGAGAGTGGATACATGGGTTGCGTCAAAAAAATGGAACCCATCTGCTCATGCGCTCAATCATTCACGCACAAACATGGGTCACACACACACAAACACAATCAGGAACGCACACATAAACATATACACACACACATCCATACATACATCCTCATGCTCAAACTAAGACACTTAACCACACCCACGTGCACACACATAGCAGATAAGTGCCCAACTACACACAACCATGTGCAGACATACAACAGCTTACCCGATTAACCCTCTGCATGCCACTGCTGGGCAAAGCTGCCAGGGTTCTGTAATCCAGCTTCAATGGTAGTGTGGTGTGATTCTGTATCAATGACAGACATGACAATGACATTCCAACGAGAGAGACATCCGTACAGTATCACAATACCCCATCACTGACTGAACGACACCACTGTCACCCCTACAGTACCCCAATACCCCATCACTGCCGGGAACTCATTACTGTCACGCCTACGGTACCCCAATACCCCATCACTGACTGTACGACACCACTGTCACCCCTACAGTACCACAATACCCCATCACTGACTGTACGACACCACTGACACCCCTACAGTACCCCAATACCCCATCACTGCCGGGAACTCATTACTGTCACGCCTACGGTACCCCAATACCCCATCACTGACTGTACGACACCACTGTCACCCATACAGTACCCCAATACCCCATCACTGACGGGAACTCATTACTGTCACACCTAGAGTACACCAATACCCTATCACTGATGGGAACTCATCACCGTCACCCCTACAGTACCCCAATACCCCATCACTGACTGGAACTCATCACCGTCACCCCATTACTGACAGGAACTCATCACCGTCACCCCTACAGTACCCCAATACCCCATCACTGACGGGAACTCACCAGTCACGTCTACAGTACCCCAATACTCCATAACTATTATCGTACAGTACTCCAATAACCCCCTCACCCCTCATTACCCCTCTTCCTGACCCCAGCGTCCTCACCTCTGCCTCCTCCTCCAGTTGCCGCGTCACCTCCTCTTGCTCCCTCCGCATTCTCTCCTGTCGAAGGGAAGGAGATTGGTGTTAGCGATGGATAGATCACAGGGAGCAGCATCGTCATGTCCTTCTTCAACCTGAGGGCTGCGTTAGATCTAGGAGGAGGTGGGTGGCTCTGATGGGACGTGACTGCACCCTTCATGGCATGACCTTGGCACCCGTGGGTGTCACATTGAAGTAGCCAATCTGTGCACTGATGGATTGTAGCTGACAAGTGGGCTGTGAGGGATGAGAAACACTGATTACAATTCCTCTCTGTATCTACTCCAAATAAATTGCACGGTTGGTGTTGCGGTTAGCGCCACGCTGTTTCAGCGCCAGCGATCGTGACTGGGGTTCAAATCCCGTGCTGTCTGTAAGGAGTTTGTACATTCTCCCCATGACTTCCTGGGTTTCCTCCCACCATTCTAAACGTACCAGGGTGTAGGTTATTTGGGTGTAATTGGGCAGCAGGAACTCGTGGGCCAAAAGGGTCTGTTACCCCACTGTATGCCCACCTGAATAAAACCTCCAGACCCCCAGACCTTTCACTAAGGAGTCGAATCACAAAGAAATATGGGAGTCACTGAAGATGGGGTCCCAAGCAATCCAAGGCAGCATCTGTGTGGAGAAATGGCTCAACAGTTCAGGTGGAGACCCTTTGGGATAAAGAACTGCACCCAGTGCACTCAACGTGGTCTCACTGAGGCCTTGGACAGCTGAATCACAGGGTACCCCCCTTCAGTACCCTCTCCCTACCTTTCAGCACGGTCTGCTCGCCCTTCAGTCCGTCCCCACCCATCAGCACCCTCTCCCCACCCATCAGCACCCTCTCCCCACCCATCAGCACCCTCTCCCCACCCATCAGCACCCTCTCCACATCCCTCCTGGAATGTGGTTGGCTGAACTGGCACTGATTTCATTTTGTTGCATCTCACACAGCTTCCAGACATTGGGAAGCTGTGCTCACCCGTAACACCCGTGCCTGGAACACCTGCCTTGCCAGGGGTGGAGGCTGAAACATTGGGGGCATTTAAAAGACTCTTAGACAAGCACATGGATAGGAGAAAAATAGAGGGTTACGAGGTGTGAGGGAGGGAAGGTTTAGACGGCTGGAGAGCAAGTTTCCATCATTGTTGACCGAAGGCCTGCACTGTGCTGTAACATTCAGTGAGATCTGACACAATGGAAAAAGGCTGGCTATCGGAAGGCTGAGTCTGCAGGGAGGGTGCCTGCCTATTTTGAAGACAAGATCCATCAGCTTTGATGGGGACAGTGTCCGAGGTCAAGCACAGGTGTTAGAATGGGACTATTCTTTAGTTCAAGGAGAAGTGCAAATCATTAAATTAATGCAATGTATTTATGGAGACCAGGTGCCCCTCTTGCCGACAGCCTGCACCACTGCCATCCACTGGAAGGCCTGTGTTTCAGTGCGCTGTCTTCCCAGAGCCCCTCTCCCAGAACAGGTTATGACCTTGTGTGAGAGTGTCTCGTTCAACAGCTCCCTGGGTCATTACAGTGAAAGACAGAAGTCTGCAAATGTTGTGATTGTAGTAAAAACACAGAGATGCTGGAGGAATCAGCTGGTTTCACAGCGGCCAGAAAAGGTAAAGACATATCACTGACATTCTGGGTCTGCGCCCTTCTGAATAAAGACTGGAAGGGAAAGAGGGAAGAAAGAGAGGGGAAGGAGTCTAGAACAACAAATAAAAGGTGTTTATGATTAGAGGAGACATGGGAATTGATTTTGGCCCCATTAAAGGAGTCAGAGGGAAGAAAGAAAGAAATAGAGAAAGACCAGAGAGAGAGAGACTGACAAGAGAGAGAGAGTGGGGGGACAGAGAGAGAAAGTCAAGAGACCAGAGATAGAGAGGGGGGGTGGGGGTGCAGAGATAGAAGAGGGGACAGAGATAGAGGTCAAGGTTGGGCCGGGGGGGGGGGGAGGTTGTCAGAGATACAGGGGGGTTGGCAAGAAAGATCTAGAGGAAAAGAAGAGACAAGAGGATAAGGTTGGGGGGGTGAGGTCCAGTGATCTGAAGAGTGAGATGGCCAGGGTAGGGTGGGGTGAAAATCAGTCACAGTGTGTGGATTCCTGCCTGCATTCCTGCCCTGCAGACGGGAGATGGCATTTCGAAGAAGGCAGATTCTTTGGGAATTCTTTCCACAAGTGAGGCAGCTGTGACCACGGTGTCTCCACACAGGCCTGCAGGGACCCAGGCTAAAGCCAGGATCAATGACACCCCCCAACAAACACTGAACTGCTGTCAGAGTCAGGGGGTGAGGGGCATGATCTGCCCTAGGGGTTGGGGTGCAGCACCCCAAGGGGGAAATGATCTGTTCCGGGGTTGAGGGGGGACTGCTCCTCCCAGACAATGGTGAATCTGTGGGATCCTCTGCCCACTGAAGCATCAGAAGCTTCCTTATTGAATGTGTTTAAGAGACCTATTGACAGATCTGTGAAGAGTGAGGGAATTGGAGGTGTTGTGGACAGCGAAGAAGGTTTTCAAACCTTCCAGAGGGATCTGGACCAGCTGGGAAAATAGGCTAAAAATGGCAGATGGAATTTAATGCAGACAAGAGTGAGGTGTTGCATTTTGGAAGGACAAACCAAGAAAGGACGTACACAGTAAATGGTCGGGCACTGAGGAGTGGGGTAGAACAGAGGGATCTGGGAATACAGATACATAATTCCCTGAAAGTGGGGTCATAGGTGGACAGGGTTGTAAAGAGAGCTTTTGGCATCTTGGCCTTCATAAATCAAAGTATTGAGTCCAGGAGTTGGGCTGTTGTGGTAAAGTTATACAAGACATTGGTGAGGCCAAATTTGGAGGATTGTGTGGCGTTTTGGTCACCGAACTACAGGAAAGATATCAATAAGATAGAAAGAGGCAGAGAAGATTTACTAGGTTGTTGCCCGGACTTCAGGAACTGAGTTACAGGGAAAGGTTCAACAGGTTAGGACTTTATTCCCTGGAGTGTAGAAGAGTGAAGGGAGATTTGATGGAGGTATTTAAAATGATGAGGGGGACAGACAGAGAAAATGTAGATCAGCTTTTTCCACTGAGGGTGGGTGAGATACAAACCAGAGGTCATGGGTTAAGGGTGAAAGGGGAAAGGTTTAGGGGGAGCGTGATGGGGAACTTCTTCACACAGAGAGTGGTGGGGGTGTGGAACGAGCTGCCAGTTGGAGTGGTGAATGTGGGGTCAATGTTAACATTTCAGAGGAATTTGGACAGGTTGATGGATGGGAGGAGGACAGAGGGATATGGGCTGGGAGCAGGTCGGTGGGACTAGGAAACAAACTGGTTCAGCACAGATGAGAAAGGCCAAAGGAGTCTGTTTCTGTGCTACAACATTCTATGGAATTAAGGGTGATGGGACAAAGAGGTCAGAAGAGCTGAGTGAGCTGAGTGCCCAGCCATCATCAGGTCATTGAGTGCCAGAGCAGGCTGTCTAGGCCGGATGGCCAACCGCTGTTTCTAATGTTCCTCTTGTTGTGAGGAGCTTATTCTGAAGGGGCAAAAGAATGCAATGGGGCTTGAGGTGAAGATGAAGTGTGAGAGAGTCGTGTGGAAGAGAGGCCTGAATCTAAAGGAATGAAACTGTGAAAGTATGGGTGGAGTCGCGGCTAGTGCAAAGCTGATACAGCGCCAGCGGTCGGGACTGGGGTTCAAATCCCACACTGTCTGAAAGGAGTTTCGATGTTCTCCCCATGCCTGTGCAGGTTTTCCATGGGGGCTCCAGTTTTTTCCCAACATTCCCATAGGTCTGACATAAAGGATTCGTGAGCAATGTTAAACCACAGGAAAACAGGAGAAGGCAGAGAGGACTCAGATGGTTCACCTGTGCAATTCACCAGCACACAAGGCAGAGGGAGAACATGTAACTGTGACAGATGGGTCACCATCAGCAGACTGAATGTTGAGATAGGCTTATGGGGCTGAATGGCTACCCCTGCTCTCATATTTCTGTTTCAATCAAACACCCTAACTGAACACTCATCATGAAGTTAGGACAGCTCGACTGGCGTAGCGGTTAGTGCAACGCCGTTACAGCGCCAGTGATCGGGACTGGGGTTTGAATCCCGTGCTGTCTGTAAGGAGTGTGTACGTTCTCCCCGTGTCTGGGTGGGTTTCCCTGGGGGATCCCCTTTCCTCCCACCATTTGAAATGTACCGGGGGTGTAGGTTGATTGTGGTATTTGCGGGGTGTGTGGGCTCGCAGGCCAGAATGTCTGAATTTTTACAAGTTTAAAAGGTAAAGCTTATTGGTGCTAGGGAGGAAGCAGGTTCTTCAGGCCAGGTCTCACCACTTTCTCCAGTTCCTCTCGCTCCCATAGTGACGACTCACGAACCATCTCAATCTCCTGCAAAGAGACAATGGAAGTCAGGTGGGAAGAGTGTGTGTGGGGGCAGGCTGGGTCGTGGGGGGAGTGAGGCCAGTGAGGGACCAAGAAGGGGTGGTGAGCATGGGGGGGGGGGGGGGGGTGGTTAAAGAGAGATGAGGGGGGCTCAGGAGGGAGGGGAAGAGAGTGAGTAGGATACAGAGTGTGCAAGAGGTTGACACCATAGATCATCATTAATAGAAGCAGAACTACGCCATTCAGCCCATCGAGTCCGCTCTGCCATTCCATCATAAATGATCCATGCTCCCATCTCCACTGCCTTCTCTCCATAACCTTTGAAGCCCTGACTAATCAAGAACAGCAATCTCTGCCTTAAATACACCCAATGACCCAGCCTCCACAACCTCTCATGGTTTCACTACTCTCTGGCTGAAGAAATTCCTCCACACCTCTATTTTAAATGGGCTCCCTTCAATCCTGAGGTTGTAGTCTCTTGTCCTGGACTCCCTGACTGTGGGAAACAACTTTCCCACGTCTACTCTGTCCGGTCCTTACAACATTCAAAATGCTTCTATGAGGTCCCCCCCTCATTCTTCTGAACGCCAGGCAGTCCAGTCCAAGAGCCCAAATATTCCTCGTATGCTAATCCATTTTTTCCAAGAATCATCCTTGAGAATCTTCTCTGAACCCTCTCCAACACCAGCACATCCTTCCTTAAACAAGGAGCCCAACACTGTCCCCCCCATATCCACATGAGGCCTCACCAGTGCCTTATAAAGGCTCCAGATCATATCCCTGATCTCGTATCCTATCCTTCCAGATGTGACACCAACATTGCATTCACCTTCTTCACCACTGACTCAACCTTAGGACAGTGGTTCTCAACCTTCTTTTTTGCACTCCCTTACTAAACACAGAACACCTATGGCATCATAGAACACTACAGCATAGAAGACCGGCCATTTTGGCCCTTCTAGTTTGTGCTGAAATATCATTCCACTAGCCCATTGACCTGCACCCATTCCATAACCCTCCACACCTCTCCCATCTATGTTCCTACCCAATTTATTCATAAAACATGAGTGAGCCCGCATTTACCACATTGGATGGCAGCTTATTACAAACTCCCACCACGCTGAGTGAAGAAGTTCTCCCTAATATTTCCCCTAAACCTTTCTCCTTTCATCCTAAAGCCATGTCCTCTCGTATTTATCTCTCTTAATCTGTGGAAAGAGCCTATTTTCATTTACTCTGTCAAAACCCCTCATAATTTTGAAAACCTCTATCAAATCTCCTCTCATTCTATGTTCCAAGGAATAATGTCCTAAACTGTTTAATCTTTCCCTGTAATGGCAACATCCTAGTATATCTTCTCTGCACTCTTCCAATCTTACTGATATCCTTCCTGTAGTTAAGCAACCAGAAATGTACACAATACTCCAAATTTGGCCTCACCAATGTCTTATACAACATCCCAGCTCTTGTATACAATTTATGAAGGCCAAGATGCCAAAAGCTCTCTTTACAACCCTGCCCACCAGTGACCCCACTTTCAGAAAATTAGGTATCTGTATTCCCAGATCCCTCTGTTCTACCGCACTCCTCAGTGTCCGATCATTCACTGTGTACGTCCTTTCTTGGTTTGTCCTTCCAAAATGCAACACCTCATACTTGTCTGGATTAAACTCCATCTGCCATTTTTCTAGCTGGTCCAGATCCCTCTGCAAGCTTTGAAAACCTTCTTCGCTGTCCACAACACCTCCAATCGTGTGAAAGCATCAAAGACGGATTGGATGACTAGACTTACCTGACTTCGATCCACTAAGGTAGGTAGAATCAGCGGTGGAGCATATTGATGTGGGACCAGTCTAAAACAGGAGACCCGTATGGCTCGGTCGAAATGGCAAGGGAAGGGAAGATGACATTATGATGTTGGGTCCAGAAAAGGTTCATCGTCATTGGTGCATAGCGAGTAGAGCAGGGGACTCTACTTGAAGCAAAGTGTGCGAATGTCGGGGGTCTGGACAAAGGGCTTGCAATCAAACGTAGCTTTTATTAACACACAATTTGTTGAAGGTCATGGCCTAACGGGAATAAAGCACAATTTATAAAGGAGTGTGTGAAAACATTAAACAGTACACAATTACTGTACTGTTTAACTTTTTCCTATGCTCCCTGATAAATTGTGTGTGTTTTACTCCTGTAACATTTTCCCATGCTCTACTAAAACTGTTGTGTGTTAATGAAAGCTCCGTGTGATTGTAAACCCTTGTGTTCAGACCCATCAAATCTGATTCTTTCCTCAACACAATGTCACATTAGACGCCGACACTGCTGCCCTAAGCATCCCTCCTCTTTTACTTCAGGAAGCCGACTTGCTGTGTAAAAGGACTCATGGACCCGTCTTTTCTCTGTTCAGTGTGAACAAGCAAGCTGGCTTCCAGAGATGGGTCATGTAAACGGCAATATCACAGCTTTTCAGTGTAAAAAGGCCTATAGTGCCATCAGCAAACTTGCTGAACCAATTTACCGCATTATCATCCCCAGATCATTGATATAAACAACAATGTTCCCAGCACCGATCCCTGAGGCACATCACTAGTCACAGGCCTCCAGTCTGAGAACCAACCATCCACTACTCTCTGTCTTCTCCCACACAGTCAATTTCAAATTAGGTTTACAAGCTCTCCATGGATACCTAGTGTTTTAACCTTCTGAACTAGCATCCCATGTGGGACCTTGTCGTAGGCCTTACTAAAGTCCATGTAGCCAACATCCACAGACTTTCCTTCACCTATTTTCTTGGTAACCTCCTCAAAAACTCTACATATAACAATATAACCACTTACAGCACAGAACAGGCCAGTTCGGCCCTACTAGTCCATGCCGTAGCAAATCCCCACCTTCCTAGTCCCACTGACCAGCACCCGGTCCATACCCCTCTAGTCCCCTCCTATCCATGTAACGATCCAGTCTTTCCTTAAATGTAACCAATGATCCCGCCTCGACCACGTCTGCCGGAAGCTCATTCCACATCCCCACCACCCTTTGCGTAAAGAAATTTCCCCTCATGTTCCCCTTATAATTTTCCCCCTTCAATCTTAAACCATGTCCTCTAGTTTGAATCTCCCCCTTTCTTAATTGAAGAAGCCTATCCACATTTACTCTGTCTGTCCCTTTTAAAATCTTAAACACCTCGATCAAGCCCCCCCTCAATCTTCTACACTCCAGAGAAAAAAGCCCTAGTCTCCCTGTAACTCAAACCTTGAAATCCTGTCAACATTCTCGTGAACCTTCTCTGCACTCTCTCTATTTTGTTTATATCTTTCCTATAATTTGGTGACCAAAACTGTACACAGTACTCCAAATTTGGCCTCACCAATGTCTTGTACAATTTCATCATAACCTCCCTACTCTTGAATTCAATACTCCGATTTATGAAGGCCAACATTCCAAATGCCTTCTTCACCGCACCATCTACCTGAGTATCAGCCTTGAGGGAACTATTTACCACAACTCCTAAATCCCTTTGTTGCTCTGCACTCCTCAATAGCCTACCATTTTATGCATATGACCTATTTAGATTTGCCTTTCCAAAATGTAGGACCTCATATTTATCTGTATTAAATTCGTTAAACATGACCTACCACACACAAAGCCATGCTGATTGTCCTTAATCAGCCCATGACTGTCCAAATAATTGTATATCCTATCTCACAGAACACCCTCCAATAATTTACCTACTACTGACGTCAGACTCACCGTCTTGTAATTTCCTGGTTTATTTTTGAAGCCTTTTTTAAACATCCTTTGAGGTTAGTAAGGTGGTATGTCAGTGGGGAAAGAAAAGGTTGAGAATCACTGCTTTAGGGTATCCTGCACGAGGACTCCCAAATCATGAGAACATGAGAAGTAGGAGCAGGAGTCAGCCATTCGGCCTGTCGAGCCTGCTCCACCATTCAATAAGATCATGGCTGATCTGATCGTTGACTCAACTCCACCCACCTGCCTTTTCCCCATATCCCTCAATTCTTTTTTTATGTAAAATTTTATCCAACTGAACCTTAAATATGTTTAATGAAGTCGCCTCAACCTCTTCCCTGGGCAGAGAATTCCATCGATTTACGACTCTCTGGGAAAAACAGATTTTCCTCATCTCTGTCTTAAATCTACTCCATCAAACCTTGAGGCCGTGTCCCCTAGTTCTGGTCTCACCTACCAGTGAAAACAATTTTCCTGCCTCTATCTTATCTCTCCCTTTCATAATTTTATGTTTGTATAAGATCTCCTCTCATTCTTCTGAATTTAATCCCAGACTATTTTTCCTCCTCGTAGGTCAAACCCCTCATCTCCAGGATCAACCTGGTGAACCTCCTCTGGACGGCCTCCAAGGCCAGTACATCCTTGCTCAAGTATGGAGACCAGAACTATACACAGTTCTCCAGATGCGCCCTCACCAGGACCTTGTACAGTTGCAGCATGACCTCCCTGCTCTTGAATCCAATTCCTCCAGTGATGAAGGCCAATATTTGCCTTCTTAATAACCTGCTGTACCTGCAACCCAACTTTTTGCGATTTATGCCCTCCCAAGTCCTTCTGCATGACAGCAACCTGCAGTCTTTCATCATTTAAATAATAATCTGCTCTTCTATTTTTCCTTCCAAAGTGGATGACCTCACGTTTACTAACATTATATTCCATCTTCCAGACCTTTGCCCACTCACCTACCTCAACTAGATCCTTCTGCAGTCTCTCCACATCCTCTGTACAATTTGCTTTTCCACTCAATTTAGTATCATCCGCAAACTTGGCTACACAACACTCAGTCCCCTCTTCCAAACCATCGATGTAAATGGTGAACAGCTGCGGGCCCAGCACCGACGCCTGCGGTCCCCCACTTACACTATCTGTCAATCATCCCAACTCATTTATGCCATTTATCCAACTCTCTGCCTTGTCAGTAAACCAAACCTCAATCCAAGTCAATATACTTCCCCAACTCCATTCATCTGGATCTTATTGATGAGTCTCTTGTGTGGCACCTTATCAAATGCCTTCTGGAAATCCTCTTGCTATTTCATCCTTAATGACAGCTTCAAGCACTTTCCCAACTAGCTGATAATTACTGTCTCCTGCCTACATCCCTTTTTAAAAAGTGGCATGACATTTGCTGTCTTCCAATCTGCCGGGACCTGCCCAGAATCCGGAGAATTTTGGTGAATGATGACCAACTCATCGACTATAACTCCCGCCATTTCCCTCTGCACCCTGGGATACATCCCATCAGGGCCAGAGGATTCGTCTGCTTCCAGTCCTTATAGTTTGCTCATCACTATCTCTTCTGCAACAATTATTTTATCGAGGCCCTCACCTCCCTTCATATCCCTATCGCCACTCTTTGACATGCTGGACATGTCTTCCACCGTGAAGACTGGCACAAAACATCTGTTCACTGCCTCGGCCATTTCCTCATTACTCATTATCAATCACCCTTTCTCATCTTCCAAGGGAACCATGTGGACTCAGTCACTCTCTTCCGTTTTATATATTTATAAATTTGTTTGCTATCTGTTTTGATATTTTGTGCTAATTTATTTTCATAATCCTCTCCCCTTTCCTTATTTCTTGTTGAATTGTCCGTTATTGCCATTTAGTTTTCCCAATCCTTTAGTTTCCCTCTACTCTTGGCTACTTTGTACACATGAGCTTTTAATTTTATACTTTCCTTCATTTTCTGAGATAACCAAGGCTGACTCTTCCCTCTCTTTCTGCCCTTAGTTAAAGGGAAGATATCTTTCTTGAGCATTGTGAAAATCTTCCACTGATGCTCAACTGTTCTGCCCACTAGCCTGTGCTCCCAGTCCACACTGACCAATTCCTCCCTCATCCTTTGCACCTCCAAATTTTGAATGATCTACCCATGGAAATAATAGTCTGCCCTTTTATTCCTTCTGCCATAGTGCATGACCGTACACTTTCCACCAGAATGAGAGGTCCCAGCCTCTCCTCCCAGCTTAGTTCCAGGAACATTTGTTCTGCACCCTTTCCATCTCAATGGCATCTTTCCTAAGGCTACCCTCTCCTTGACCACTGGTCACAGGTCTTTGATCTGATGAACGCCCTCCATCCCCACCCCTATGGGCACCCTCTCTTTACTCATCAAAGTTTCTGATCACCCAGGATGCCCTGTTCCTGGCCCTACTGTTTAACCAGTATATGCTGCCCCTCAACGCTCCCTATCTCCCACTTGCGAGGCCTCTTTCTGCCAGATTCTGTCAAATTCTATGAAAACAGTCCTTGCTCCACCCCAGGATGAATTTGTGAACCGGTCGATAACATTCCCACACGGCTGGAGCTTGTCACTGGTCCCACACACTCGTGCACTGACACACCTGTCATGGCCCTGCCTTATCTCTCTATCCTGTGCCCAAGTGTCCTTTCCAATAGTTTCCCTGCCACTGACCTGAGGTAAACCCGTCCGTAATTTCCTGGATAATCCTTTCTCCCTTCCTGAGCAACATCGAGTGAAACACAAGCCTGCAGATGCTGTGATTGAAGTAAAAGCACAGAGATACTGGAGGGACACAGCCGGTCTCACAGCGTCCATAGGACGTAAAGATATATAACCTCCTGTGGTGTCTTGAGATCGGCCGAGTTTTTCCAGCATCTCCAGTCCTCGGGGCCTTGTTTCACCAGTGAGGATGCCAAGATCTGTGTCAAGGCCCCAGCAAACTCTTCACTTGCCTCTTTTCAATGACCAGGGGTAGACCCTGTCGGGGGCAGGGACTTCTACCTTAATGCTCCACATAAGACCAAACACCACCTTGTTCAGATGCACTTAACCACATAAAAACATGGAAGCCGATCAGCTGAATTTCAATTTGTACAATTTGTACTAAGAAGGGGAATATTTTGGGTCCAGTGATCATAATGCCATTAGTTTTAAGTTATTCATGGAGATGGATATGGCGGCTCGATTGGCGTAGCAGTTAGTGCAACACTCTTACAGCACCAGCATCAAGACTGGGGTTCAAATCCCGCGCTGTCTGTAAGGAGTTTGTACGTTCTCCCTGTGTCTGTGTGGGCTTTCCCCCACCATTCAAAAACGTATCGCGGGTGTAGGACAATTGGGTGTAATTGGGAGGCATGAACTCTTGGGCCAAAAGGGCCTGTTACCGTGCTCTATGTCCAAAGTTAAAATTCAAATCTATTAGTGAATGGAAGCTGCTCCACACTCTACCTTCTGCAGGATGTCAAATTCTTCTGGGCTCATGTCACGGTCGATAGACGAGATGCTCTCCAGACTGTTCTTTCGACGCATGCCAGCAGCAAAAGGGTTGGCAATGACACCAGGAGAGGTCTGCAGAGGAACACCAACAACTTGTACATTCAGGCACCGAGAGGTAAGCCAGACATACCCTGTCAAGCCGAGATGGCAAGTTCAGTCCTGGCCACCTCATTACAAGAAGTATGTGGAAGCTATGGAGAGGGGGCAGAGGAGATTTACCAGAATGTTGCCTGGATTGGGAAACAAGTCTTATGAGGCAAGGTGAGCAGAGCTGGGACTTTTCTCTTTGGAGCAAATAAGGATGAGAGGAGACTTGATAAAGGTCGACAAGATTCTGAGAGGCATAGATAGGGTGAACAGACAGGACCTGTTTCCCAGGGTAGGAACAGCAAAAACCAGAGGACGTGTGCACAAAGTGAAAGGAGGGAAGTTTAGGGGAGATGTCAGGGGTACGTTTTATCCCCAGAAAGTGGTGGGGGCCTGGAATGCCTTGCCAGGGATGGTGGTGGAGGCTGGAACATTAGGGGCATCTAACAGACTCTTAGACAGACACATGGATGGACGGAAAATAGAGGGTGACGGGGTAGGGAGGGTTAAGTAATGTTTGGAGGGTAGGTATTTCTAGGTTAGCACAACATCATGGACTGAAGAGCCTGTACTGCACTGGAATGTTCTATGTTCTACGTCAGGGAGCTGTGGGAAACAAGGAAGTGTAGCAAATATAGTGAACGGTTGGGCCTTGGACAATAGAGACCTCAGGGCACATGTTTTCCTGAAAGTGGCGACACAGGTACTCAGGGTGATGAGGAGAGTCCTTTACATGCTTGGCTTCATCAGTTAGGGCACAAAGAGCAGGTACAACTGGACAAGATGGTGAGATCACACTAGGAGCATTGGGTGCAGTTCTGGTCACCCAGCTATAGAAAGAACCACAGCACAGCACATTTTTTTATACCTAGCCCCATTGACCTGCACCCTGTCCATAGCCCTCCATCCCTCTCCCATCCATGAACCTGTCCAAATTCTTCTTAAATGTGAAACTTGAGCCCACATTCACCACTTCAGCTGGCAGCTCGTTCCACACCCCCACCACTCTGAAAAAAATCCCCCTCATGTTCCCCCTAAGTTTTTCCCCTTTCACCCTTAACCCATGTCCTCTGGTTTGTAACTCACCCACCCTCAGTGGGAAAAGCTGACCTACATTTACTCTGTCTGTCCCCCTTGTAATTTTAAATACCTCCATCAAATCTCCCCTCATTCTTCTACACTCCAGGGAATAAAGTCCTAACCTGTTTAACCTTTCCCTGTATCTCAGACCCTGAAGTCCGGGCAACTTCCCAGTAAATCTTCTCTGCCTCTTTCTATCTTATTGACACCTTTCCAGTAATTCGGTGACCAAAACTGCACACAATTGTCCAAATTTGGTCTCACCAATGTCTTATCCAATTTGACCATAACATCCCAACTCCTGGACTCAATACTTTGATTTATGAAGGCCAAGATGCCAAAAGCTCTCTTTACAACCCTGTCCACCTGTGACCCCACTTTCAGGAAAGGATGTTATTAAACTAGAAAAGGGGCAAAAAATGTGTACGAGGATGTTCCCAGAACTGAAGGGCTCAAGATATGGGTGGCAGGATTGGTATGGCAGTTAGCACAACGCTGTTACAACACCCCTGACCTGGGTTCAAATCCCGCGCTGTCTGTATGGAGTTTGTACGTTCTCCCTGTGCCTGCGTGGGTTTTCCCCAGGGGCTCCAGTTTTCTCCCACTGTTTATAACGTATCGGGGGTGTAGGTTAATTGGGTGTAATTGGTCAGTATGGACTCGTAGATGGGAAGAGCCTGTTACCGTGCTGAATGTCTATGTATACATTTATATAAGGGTAGGCTGGGACTTTTCTCTCTGGAGTGTATGAGTCTAAGGGGGACCTGGTGGAGGTTTATAAAATCATTAGGGGGCATGGATAAGGTTAATAGTCACAGTCTAGTTCCTAGGGTTTAAGGTGAGGTTTCCCAAGGAACCTCAAACAAGAGGGCATAGGGTTAAGGTGAGATGGGAAAGATTTAAAAGATGAGGGCCACCATCTTAAAAACATCAGAGGAGCAGAAAAAGGCCTTTCAGCCCATCAAATCTGCTTTTCCATTCCATCATGAGGTGATCCATTCTCCTATTCAGCCCCTCTGCCCGGCCTTCTCCCCATATCCCTTAACAAAAAACCGATCAACCTCTGCCTTAATTACACCCAAGGACCCGGCCTCCACAACCGCCCGTGGCAACAAATGCCACAGATTCACCACCAGATCCTCCGCATCTCTGTTCTAATCCCAACATTGCGCTCTCTTGTCCCAGACTCTCCCACCGAGGGAAACAACCTTTCTACATCTACTCCATCCATGCCTTTCAACATTCAAAATGCTTCAATGAGATCCCCCCGTTCATTCACCTCAATTCCAACAAGTCCAGGCCAAGAACTGCCATACACTCCTCACGATGACCCTTTCATTCCCGGAATCAGCAGTGGGTGCTGGGTGAACAGATCGAGCTGCCAGAGGAAGTAGCAGAGATGCGGACAGGTTTGGGGGGACACGGGCCGGGGCAGGCAAGTGGGACTCACTCAGTTAGCACTAATGAGATGGGCTGTTTGCGCCGATGACCCTCATAATATTGACGATTTATCAGGAAACGTAAGAGAGCATAATGGTGTTGGGTGTGAACCAAGTCCTTTGATGCTTATCGGGGAGAGAGGACAGACTGAAGGGAATTAGAAAGGGGAGCAAGGAAGGATGATCGGCCTTGGGAAGCAAGATGAGGGGGAACTGCAAACCCTTCCATGAGGAGTGGAAGTAGCTGGTGATTGGGAGCATGGAAACTGATATGGGGAGCCAGGGGTCCCATCTGAACACCAAACAGGGACTGACCAAGAGGAAGAGCGTGGTGGGTAACAAAAGAACATAATGGTAAGGAAAGGATTTATTGGGGGAGGGGGAGGGGGTAGAGGGCTTTTGGTTGGAGAACATTGTTTCTTTTAAATTTAGACCTACAGCATGGTAACAGGCCTTTCGGCCCACAAGTCCGTGCCACCCAGTTTACACCCGGTCGTTGGCACTGTAACGACATTGCTGCCCCAACCGTGCTGCCCTGACGAATGCTGAGGGACACAGGCTTAATGCAAGCAAATGAGAACAGGACAGGTTGAGTATAGGTCAGCATGGATGATGGGCCAAAGGGCCTGACACCCACAGGGAGGTACCCCAATCCCCATCATATCCTCCACCATACCCCTAGTCATACCCCACCCCTGTCATATCCCTCCCACCAACCCAACCCCCATACCTCCACCACGGTGGCTGGAGCGGCGCTGGGCTCGAAGCCTTCACACACCAGTATGGTGAGCGTATCTCCAACCCCACGCAGGACACGCACTGCTTCCGCATGCGTCATTCCCAGCAGGCTGTGGTTATTCACTTCCAGGATACGCAGGCCCATACGCAGTCTTCCATCCCGCGCTGCTGCTCCGCTCGAACTCATCTGTGGCGCACACACAGGACAGAGCGGTGTTAACAGGGATGGGGCAGAGTTAACTGAGTCGACGTAGTGTTAACAGGGACAGGCGGTGTTAACCAGAACAGCATGGCAAATGGGATGGCACGGAGTTAACTAGGACGGATTTAACTGCAGAGTTAACGCAGAGTTCACCAGGACAAGGCAGATTTAGTCAGCATGGGGCAGCATTAACAGGACGGGGGTGGCGTTAACCAGGACAGTGTGGCGTTAACTAGGACGAGGCGGTGTTAAGCAGGCTGGCGCGGCATTAACCAGAACTTCAGAGTTATCTAGGACAGCACAGTGTTAACCACGACAGGGCAGTATTAACCGGCATGGGGCGGCATTAACTAGGATGGGTCGGCGTTACCAGGACAATGTGGCGTTAACTAGTCTGGCGCATTGTTAACAGGGACGGGGCAGAGTTAACCCGGACAGCGCAGAGTTAACCTGGATGGAGTGGCATTAACTGACCCAGGGTGGCATGGTGTTGACCAGGGCAGCGTTAATAGGGACATTGCGGAGTTAACCAGGATGGGGTAACATTAACCAAGATGAAGCAGCGTTAACAGGGATGGCGTTAACCGGGACGGGGCAGTGTTAATGAGGATAGTGCGGAGTTAACCAGGACGGAGCACCATAAGCTGGGACAGTGCGGAGTTAACCAAGATGGGACACCATTAACTGGGACAGTGTAGAGTTAACCTGGATGGGGCACCATTAACTGGGACATTGCGGAGTTAACCTGGATGGAGCACCATTAACTGGGACAGTGTGGAGTTAACCTAGATGGGGCACCATCAATTAGGATGATGCAGTGTTAAAAGAGACACGTGTTGACATAGGACCAATAGAAAACGATCGTGGGGAAATTGTAATGGGTTATAAAGAGATGGCAGAGGAACTTAATCAATATTTTGCATCTGTGTTCACCATGGAAGATATTAGTAATATCCCAGACAGTCAGAGGCTTCAAGGAATAGAGTTAGATTCAGTTCAGGTTACTAGAGAAATTGTGCCAGCCAAACTAAACAGATTAAAGATTGACCGGATGAGGTGGATCCGCGGGTTTTGAAAGAGGTGGCTTTGAAGATTGTAGATCCATTGGCGATGTTCTTCCAGAAATCAATAGTCTCTGGAGAGATTCCAGAGGATTGGACGGTCGCAAATGTGGTTCAACTGTTTAAGAAAGGTGGGAGACAGAAAAAAGGAAACTATAGGCCGATTAGTCTGACGTCGGTGGTTGGGATGATATTAGAATCGATCCTCAAGGATGAGGAGATGAAATACCTATAAATGCATGACAGGGTAGGTCCAATTCAGCGTGGTTTTTTTAAAAAGTAGATCCTGCCTGACCAACCTATTAGAGTTTTTTGAAGAAATCTCAAGTAGGATCAACAAAGGAGAGACTGTGGATGTTGTATAATTTGGATTTTCAAAAGATTTTCGATAAGGTGCCACATATTAGGCTGCTAAATAAGATGAGGGCCCATGGAATTACAGGGAAGTTATTAAACTGGATAGAAAAGTGGCTGATAGGCAGGAAGCAAAGGGTTGAAATTAAGGGTTCCTGTTTGGGACGGCTGCCTATAACTAGTGGTGTTCCGCAGGGGTCGGTATTGGGGCCACTGCTGTTTACAATTTCTATTAGTGATTTGGATTGCGGTGTCAATGGTTTTATGGCCAAATTTGCGGATGACACCAAGATGGGTCCCAGAGTAGGAAGTGTGGTAGAAACCGTAAAGTGGCAGAAGGATATAGACAGGTTAGGAGACTGGGCAAAATTATGGCAGATGAGATTTAACATAGAGAAATGTATAGTTGTACATTTTGGCAGTGGAAATAAACAGGAAGCATACTATATGGATGGGGTGAAAATTCAGATCTCGGATGTGCAAAGGGACCTGGGCATCCTTGTGCAGGGAAACCTAAAAGTTATTGACCAGGTGAAATAGGGAGTGAAGAAAGCGAATGCTATGTTGGCATCATTTCAAGAGGACTAGTGTTCAAGAGTAAAGAGGTGTTGATGAGGCTCCATGGGGCACTGGTGAGACCCCATTTGGAGAACTGTGTGCAGTTTTAGGCCCCCTATCTTAGAAAGGATGTGATGTTGTTGGAGAGGGTGCAGAGGAGATTTACTAGGATGATTCCTGGAATGCAAGGGCTAACGTACAAGGAGCGATTGGCAGCTCTTGGGTTGTATTCATTGGCGTATAGGAGAATGAGAGGAGCTCTCATAGAGGCATTTCGTATTTTGAAAGGTTCAGATAGGGTGGATGTGGGTAAGGTGTTTCCCTTGGTGGGTGAATCAAGGACCAACTTGATCAGTGTTTGTGTCTGTATTCACTAAGGAGACACAGAGGTTCGAGTGTTAACGGGTGGAAGTATATGTTGTTGGTGTTAAGAAGGAGAAGGCTCTGGGAAAGTTGAAAGGTCTGACAGTCTAAATCACCTGGACCAGATGGACTGCACCCCAGGCTTTTGAAAGAGGTGGCTGAAGAAATTATCGAGGCGTTGGTCATGATCTTTCAGGAATCACTGAATTCTAGAATGTTCTAGAGGATTGGAAAATTGCAGCTGTCGCTCTAGTCTTTCAGAAAAGAGGGAGGCAAAAGAGGGGAAATTCTAGGCCGGTCTGTCTGATTTCAGCAGTTGGGAAGATGTTAGAAAGTCTTATTAAGGATGAGGATTTAGTCCAGTCCGGGTCCTCTCATAGTCCAGTCCACCTCCTCCCACTGCCTGATCCAGGTCCAGGTCCTCCCACAGTCTGGCCCTGCACTCCCGTACCTTGGAGATAAAGATGCCCTCATCTGTGGCATCAAACGGATTTCCAGCGTGCCCCTTCGCGCCCCCGCGGACACTGATACCCAGCTTCTCTCCTGGCATCTTCTCGATCTGGATTTCCTGGGAACACAGACACACAGCCCATGGGATGTCACTGTCTCGAGCTAAGATCACAGCCCCCCCTCCCCTCGTCACCGGCCCCCAATGGTGGGGTGGGCGAGGGGATGGGGAGAGAACAATGAGGGAGGAGAGGGGGTGAGGGGAGGAGGGGGGAGGAAGTGGAGAGAAGGGGTAGGAGGTGGAGGAGGATGGGAACAGAGGAGAGGGGGTGGAGGGGTGGGAGGGTGGAAAGAGATAAGGGAACAAATTGAGGAGAAGGGGAAGGAGGGAGAAGGAGAAGGGGAAGGGAGGGGCGAGGGGGAGATGGGGAGGGATATGAATGGGGGATGGAGAAGAGGGGAGGAGTAGAGTGATGGAGAGGGAAGAAGAGGGAGAAAGGGTGGAGGGGAGGGGAGAAAGGGTGGAGAGGGAAAGGATTAGGGGTAGGAGGGATGAGGGGTACGGGGAGGTGGTTTGCAGCATTGGGACCCACCTGCATCTCCTGGGGAGGTTAAGTGGAGGGGTTAGCGGGCCAGAGGGGGGGTACAGGAAGGTGTGAGGGGCGATAGGACTCACCTGCATCCCCCGGGGCGGGGGGTCTCGGCGTATGAGCAGCTGGATGTGGCGC
Source organism: Narcine bancroftii (assembly GCF_036971445.1). Taxonomy (NCBI): domain Eukaryota; kingdom Metazoa; phylum Chordata; class Chondrichthyes; order Torpediniformes; family Narcinidae; genus Narcine; species Narcine bancroftii. The sequence continues at coordinate 493,141,645 of NC_091469.1, forward strand.
TGCGGGGACAGGAGGGCCATCACTGCCTCCTGGTGAGTGGCGTGCCTTACGTCCATGCCGTTCACCTCCAGGATCCGGTCTCCAACACGCAGGCCTGCCGCTGCAGCCAGTCCGTCCGCAATCACCTGCAACACGCAGGCCTCAGCACAGCCCCACACACAGTCCCCTCCTGTGTAACACACAGGCTACAGCAGTGTACTGCACATTCCCGTCCCCATCCCGTGTAACATGCAGGCCTCAGCACAGCCCTACACACTGTCCTGTGTAACACGCAAGCCTTAGAACAGCGGCACATGTTCCTGTCCCCATCCCGTTCCAGAGGTCCCCCGTCACACACAAGCCACAGCACAGCCCCACACACAGTCCCTGTCCCATGTTTAACATACAGGTTTCAGCACAGCCCCACACACAGTCCCTGTCTCATGTAACACACAGGTCTCAGCACAGCCCCACACACAGTCCCCGTCCCATGAAACACATAGCCTTCAGCTCAGCCCTACACACAGTCCCCATCCCCATGTAACACACAGGCCTCAGCATAACCCAACACACAGTCCCCATCCCCATGTAACACGCAGGCCTCAGCACAGCCCCACACACACAGTCCCCTCCTGTATAACACACAGGCTACAGCAGAGCACTGCACATTCCCGTCCCCGTCCCGTGTAACATGCAGGCCTCAGCACAGCCCTACACACTGTCCTGTGTAACACGCAAGCCTTAGAACAGCGCCACATGTTCCTGTCCCCATCCCATTCCAGAGGTCCCCCCGTCACACACAAGCCACAGCACAGCCCCACACACAGTCCCTGTCTCATGTAACACACAGGTCTCAGCACAGCCCCACACACAGTCCCCGTCCCATGAAACACATAGCCTTCAGCACAGCCCTACACACAGTCCCTGTCCCATGTAACACACAGGCCTCAGCATAGCCCAACACACAGTCCCCATCCCCATGTAACACGCAGGCCTCAGCACAGCCCCACACACAGTCCCCTCCTGTGTAACACACAGACTACAGCAGAGTGCTGCACATTCCCGCCCCCATCCTGTGTAACATGCAGGCCTCAGCACAGCCCTACACACTGTCCTGTGTAACACGCAAGCCTTAGAACAGCGCCACATGTTCCTGTCCCCATCCTGTCCCAGTGGTCCCCCGTCACACACAAGCCACAGCACAGCCCCACACACAGTCCCTGTCTCATGTAACACACAGGTCTCAGCACAGCCCCACACACAGTTCCTGTCTCATGTAACACACAGCCCCACACACAGTTCCTGTCCCATGTTTAACATAGAGGCCTCAGCACAGCCCCACACACAGTCCCCATCCCCATGTAACACACAGGCCTTAGAACAGCGTCAACACACAGTCCCCATCCCCATGTAACACACAGGCCTCAGCACAGCCCAACACACAGTCCCCATCCCCATGTAACACACAGGCCTCAGCACAGCCCAACACACAGTCCCCATCCCCATGTAACACACAGGCCTCAGCACAGCCCAACACACAGTCCTCAGCACAGCATCAACACACCTTTCCAATTCCAAAACCATTCCAGAATCCAGTGATCCCACTATCCGGCCTTCTCCAAATAACGTTTGATGCCCTGGATAATCAAGAATCTATCAATCTCTGTCTTAAATACACCCAATGACCTGGCTCTACAACTGCCCATGGCAACAAATTCCACAGATTCACCACCCTCTGGCTGAAGATATTCCTCCACATCTCTGTTCTAAGTGGACGCCCTTCAATCCTGAAGTTGTGCTCTCTTGTCCTAAACTCTCCCACTGTGGAGAATAACCTTTCTTCATCTACTCTGTCCACAACTTTCAACGTTCAAAATGTTTAAATGAGATCCCACCTCAGTCTCCTAAATTTCAATGAGTTCAGGCCAAGAACCGTCAGACGCTCCTCATACGATAACCTTCATTCCCAGTATCATTCTAGTGAAGCTCCTCTGAACCCTCTCCAATGTCAGCACATCCTTCTTTAATGCGGAGCCCAAAACTTCAGGATAAAAGATTCCATTATTGGCACGTGATGCTACATTTAGAATGTAACCTCCATGAAATTCTTTACCTTTGTCTACTGTAAGGCAGGCAGAGAGTCGCCACTTTGTCCAGTGCCCCTCACAGAATCCTACAGCACCAGGTGTTCCTAGTGGTCTCCCCTCCAAGTACTGACCAGGGCTGAGCCTGTTTAGCTTCTGAGATCAGACAATCCAAGGTGTATTCAGGCTATTAGGCTCGCAATACTCTGTGTTATCTCACCAGTGCCTTATAAAACCTTAACATCACATCCCTGTGTCCTATTCCTCTTCAAACTAAAACCAGCTTTCTTCACCACCGACTCAGCTTGCCAGTGCATGACCGTCCACTTTCCAACATTATATTTAATTTGCCACTTCTCTGCCCATTCTCCTCACCTGCCTGAGTCCTCACCAGACCCAACTCCCTCACAAAAGTAGTGGAGGAATGCAGCATCCACTGGAGGCAAAAATATCTAACCAATGTTCCTGGCCCAAGCCATTCTCAGCATTTTTGTGAATGAACTCCAATCAGCATGGGCCAGCTCCTCTCTCACACCTCTGTAGTCCCCGTTATTCCACTGGGATATCCTCACACATCACATTCCAACCTGGTTTTCCCCAAATCTTCCACGATGACTGTAATATTGCCCTTCTTGCACGCCTTCTCTATGCCCCCTGCAATTTGAATGGCACATTCTGGTGACAGTCAGTGGGGTCTGTACATCACCCTCATCAAAGATTACACATGGGGAGGGGGGGATTCCCCTCATGGATTCCCCACATGACCCATATAGGATCCCCTTGCAGGTTCTGCACTGGGGATTCCCCACATGACCTGCAGGGATACCTCACCTTCCCATCCACTGTCTCCTCTCAACGATTTGATTCCAATTTTTACCAACAGATCCCCTCCTCCACTGACACCCCCGCTACTAAGCCCCCATCCCTGACTCCCATACCACTTACATGCATCCCAGGCATATTACCCAGTAGACCCCCACCCGCTGCCAACCCCACCGAGCTGTTATAGAGCTGCCCGTTCCCCCTACCTTGGAGATGAAGACCCCAGGCTCATGGATGCCAAAAGGATGGCTGGCATGGTCACTGCCCCCAACGATGCTCAGACCCAGAGGTCCTCCCGTCTTCAGCAAGGTCACCTCCTGCAGCAGCACACCAGCTGTGAAGGGTCTCTCACCCCCACCATTCCCAATACCTCTCCCACCAACCCACCCCTCCCCACCGTGAGGGGTCTCTCACCCCCACCATTCCCAATACCTCTCCCACCAACCCACCCCTCCCCACCGTGAGGGGTCTCTCACCCCCACCATTCCCAATACCTCTCCCACCAACCCACCCCTCCCCACCGTGAGGGGTCTCTCACCCCCACCATTCCCAATACCTCTCGCACCCAATCCACCCCTCCCCACCATGAGGGGTCTCTCACCCCCACCATTCCCAATACCTCTCCCACCAACCCACCCCATCCCCACCGTGAGGGGTCTCTCACCCCCACCATTCCCAATACCTCTCCCACCCAACCCACCCCTCCCCACCGTGAGGGGTCTCTCATCCTACCTCCCTCACCCTCCCTACTAACTCCCACACCCCAAGTTCCCCTCCCTACCAAATGACCTATCCCATCCTCCCCCCACCCATCCCTCCTCCTCCCCACCATCCAACCTCCCTTCCCCACCCTCCCCTATCCACTCCAGCCCCTCCCCTACTTACCTCCTACCCCATGCTTCACCCACACATCAACTCCCTCACCCATCACACAATCTCCCCCACCAGCCCACCCCATGCTCCCCTCACCGTACCTCCACAGGGTACTGGTCCTCGGTGGCCGGGTGGCTGAGCTGCGAGCCAGGGTCTGTGTTGCCAGTGTCAGCACTGTCCTGGGCCTGTGTATGCGGTGGTGGCGTAGGAGACAGCGATGGGGCCGCATGCAGGGTGGGCGAGCCGTCGGTAGGTGGCTCTGTGGTGGAGCCTGTCCGCTCCACGACCAGGGTGATGGTGGGTGCTGGGCCAGTAAGGAGAGCTACTGCCTGATCATGCCTGGCTTCTGCCATCTCTACCCCATTGATCTGCAAACACGGCCAAACGCAGCTAGTCAGACCCGACCCGGCCTGCATACAAGGAGCGCGCACAAATGCAGCCGGTCAGATCCAGCCTGTGTACAGGGAATGTGCACAAACGCAGCCAGTCAGATCTGGCCCAACCTGTGTACTGGGATCGTGCACAAACGTAGCCGGACAGATCAGGCCAGGCATGCCTACGGGGAATGTGCTCAAACGCAGGCCCTAGCCCCAGGGCCCCAGCTTGGGGAAGGGGAGGGGTCAGGCTGCAGAACGCAGCATCAGGATGCAACCCAAGTCCATGCATGCCCCATTTATCACCCAGTGCAGACCAGGCCCAGAGCATCCCAACCATGGAGTGGGGGACACCGAGTGAGACGACACTGTAGGAGGAGCAGTGTGGAGTCATTGCGTATATTTAGGGTGGAGGTTGGTAAGTCCGTGATCCAGAAGAGAATGAAGGGATATGGGGAGAAGGCAGGAGAATGGGGCTGAAAAGGATAGTAAATCAGCCATGATGGAATGGCGGAGTGCTCGATGGGTCGAATGGCCTAATTCTCTCCGATGTCTTCTGATGCTGTGGAAATCTAATGATGTAGCAACACCGATACCAGGGTGCAGGAGGGACAGGGCTGACAGCTCAATGTCCATAGAACATTGCAGCACTGAAACATGTTCTTCGGCCCTTCTAGTCTGTGCCAAACTATTTTTTTTGCCTAGTCCCACTGACCTGCACCCAGTCCTTAGTCCTCCATACCCTTCCCACCCATGTACCTGTCCAAATTCTTCTTAAATATTAAAATTGAGCCCACATTCACCACTTCAGTGGGCAGCTCGTTCCACACCCCCACCACTCTCTGTGTGAAGGAGTTCCCCCTCATGTTCCCTCTAAACCTTTCCCCTTTCACCCTTAACCTATATCCTATGGTTTGTATCTCAGCTACCCTCAGTGGAAAAAGCCGACCTACATTTACTCTGTCTGTCCCCCTCATCATTTTAAATACCTCGATCAAATCTCCCCTCATTCTTCTACACTCCAGGGAATAAAGTCCTAACCTGTTCAACCTTTCCCTGTAACTCAGTTCCTGAAGACCGGGCAACATCCTAGTGAATCTTTTCTGCCTCTTTCTATCTTATTGACACCTTTCCTGTAATTCGGTGACCAAAACTGCACACAATTCTCCAAATTTGGTCTCACCAATGTCTTATCAAATTTGACCATAACATCCCAACTCCTGTACTCAATACTGATTTATGAAGGCCAAGATGCCAAAAGCTCTCTTGACAACCCTGTCCACCTGTGACCCCAATTTCAGGGAATTAGGTATCTGTATTCCCAGATCCCTCTGTTCCACCCCACTCCTCAGTGTCTGACCATTTACCATGTACGTCGTTTCTTGGTTTGTCCTTCCAAAATGCAACACCTCACATTTGTCTGCATTAAATTCCATCAGCCATTTTCTGGCCCATTTTCCAGTTTGTCCAGATCCCTCTGCAAACTTTGAAAACCTTCTTCACTGTCCACAACGTCTCCAATCTTAGTGTCATCTGCCAACTTGTTGATCCAATTTCATCCAGATCATTGATATAGATAACAAACAATGGTCCCAGCACCGATCATGAGGCACCTCTAATCATAGGCCGATGGGTTTCATTGTTTTATATAGGACAGAGAAAGTAAAAGAAAGGGGGAGGTGGTGCATTGCTAATCAGGGAGAGTGTCACCGCCACACCCAGGACCCTGTGGTGGGCACAACTACTGAGGCAGTGTGAAATTAGGAAAGTCAAATCTCTCTGATAGGCTCACAATGAAGGTCTCTCAGTAGCCAATGCAAAAAAGAGGAACAGATGCATCGACAAGTTGCAAAGTACAGAGAATAATTGTGGGAGACTTCAATTTCCCTAATCTTGAGTTGGAGGTCCTAGGTATCAGAGGCTCTGATGGAGAAGAATTTGTTAACTGCATCCAGAGAGTTTCTTGAAGCAGAACGTAGAAAGCCCAACCAGGTTCATTACAGGAAGGATGTGGTGTAGACGAGATTTACCAGGATGTTGCCTGGATTGGGAAACAAGTCTTATGAGGCAAGATTAGCAGAGCTGGGACTTTTCTCTTTGGATCGTAGAAGGATGAGAGGAGAGTTGATAGAGGTCGACAAGATTATGAGAGGCATAGACAGGGTGGACAGACAGCGCCTGTTTCCCAGGGCAGGAGTAGCAAACACCAGAGGACATCTGTAAAAAGTGAAAGGAGGGAAGTTTAGGGGAGACATCAGGGATAATTCTTTTTTAAACACAGAGCGTTGTAAGTGCCTGGAATGCTTTGCCAGGGATGGTGGTGGAAGCTGAAACATTGGGGGCATTTAAGAGACTCTTAGACAGGCACATGCGAAGGGGAGGCGGCGGCCCCGGCCTCGGTCGAGTGAGGCAGGCGGAGGCCCCGATCGGGCAAGAACGAAGGGGAGGCGGCGGCCCCGGCCTCGGTTGAGTGAGGCAGGCGGAGGCCCCGATCGGGCAAGAACGAAGGGGAGGCGGCGGCCCCGGCCTCGGTCGAGTGAGGCAGGCGGAGGCCCCGGTCCGGGCAGAAGCGAGGGGGAGGCGGTGGCCCCGGCCTCGGTCGAGTGAGGCAGGCGGAGGCCCCGATCGGGCAAGAACGAAGGGGAGGCGGCGGCCCCGGCCTCGGTCCGGGCAGTATGGTCCGACCTAGGAGGGGAGGTAGGCTGCTCCAGACCGGGTAAGAAATCAGAAACCTACAAACCAGGCACATGGTTAAAAGAAAAATAGAGGGTTACGAGGTAGGGAGGGTTGTTTTTTTATAGGTCGGCACAACATCAAGGGCCGGAGGGCCTGTACTGTGCTATAATGTTCTCTGTTCAGGTAGGGACCATACTAGAGTTGTATTGGCAGTTGAACCTGGCCAGGTGATCAGACTTTCAGTGGGGAATATCTTGTGAATAGTGATCACTCTTCATTAATTCTCAAGATCGTTATGGACAAGGGTAGGCGTGGGTCTCATGGAAAGGTATTACATTGTGGCATGGTCAGACAGGAACTTAGCGGATTAAACTGGAAGCCGCTGTTATTGCCCAAGCCCATAGCTGACATCTGGCAGTTGTATCAGAGCCACCGAATTTGAGACCAGGACCACCACATTTCCCATGGGAAGTAAGGACAGGGATGGTAAGGTTAGAGAGCCTTGGATGCTGAGAGAAGTCACAAACCAAATCAAGAGGGAAAAGGAAGCTAAAAGGTTCATGTAGCTACGACCAGACAGGGCCCTGGAGGAATATAAAGGCTGCAGGAAGGAATTCCAGTAGGGCACTGGAAGACCAAGATGGAAAACATATACTGACATTAAAAATAAGTGGGTGTCCAGAGAGAGGATAAGCCAGTCATGGACTAAGGAGGGATTTGTGCCTCAGATGAAGTGGGTGAGGTACTAAATGTGTCGTTTGTGTTTATCATGGAGAAGGACGAGAACAGTGGCAGGGAGCATCGCATGGAGAAGGTTCTTGTGGGAGATGAAGAAAGGTGGTGATGGGTCTTCGTGCAGCATTGAGATGGACGTGTCCCCAGGACTGATAGGATGTCTCCCTAGCTATTGCACGTGAAGAAGTCTCTGCATCGCCACCAGTGACAGAAAGAGATTCCAGGGGTCTGAAGAGTGGCTAATATCGTACTTCAGGTAAAAACGTGGTGGGGGAAGGGGAGGCATGAGCAAACAGGAACAGTATCATGGCTGCAGAAAGGGAGGAGGCTGTCGATGGAGTCCACTGAGTCACTGTGGGTGGAAGTCAGAAACAGGAAGGGAGGTCTCACTCTATTCAATGTTATCTCTTAACCTCCAAATTGACCCCATGACACCGAGGAGCAGATCAGCGGGCAGATTTGGGAATGGTGCGGGAAATACCGGGTTGTTGTCATGGGAGACAAACTTTTCAATGTCGACTGGCACCTCCTTTCTGTGAGATGGATAGATGAGGCTGAATTTGTCAGGTGTGTCAATATGTGGACCGGCCAACGAGAGGAGAGGCCACACTGGATCTAATTCTGGGCAATGAACCTGGTCAGGTGGTGGACCTCTCTTGAAAGGATAAAAACAGACAAAATGGAGAGAGGTTTAAATGGAGAAGGGTTAATTTCGATGGGATGAGGCAGGAACTAGGGAGAGTAAATTGGAAACAGATGTTCATGGGAGAAAGCACAGAAGTAATGTAGATTTTTTAAAGAAATGGTAACAGAATGAGACCATTCAGCCCATCAAGTCTGTTCTGCCATTTGAATTGTGATGTCCTTTTCCTCTCAACCCCATTCTCCTGTCTTTCCCCGTAACCTTTGACACCCCAAACCAAGCCAACATATCAACCTCTGCTTTAAACCTTCATTTAGGGCCACACGTGGGGTCCTGGATAGGTTTGTCCCAACGAGGCAGGGAAAGGAAGGTAGGATAAAGGAACTAGGGTTGAAACAACACCTGGTCAGGAGGAAGAAGGAAGCAGCCACAAGAATTAGGAAGCAAAAGGTCTGGAAGGGCTAATGACAATGACGTGTCAGCAAGTCACTTAAAAAGGAACAGAAGAGAGCTAGAAGGATGCAAGAGAAGACTATATTAATTGATATTATGACAGGGACAGAGAGAGTAAATGCATGCAGGCTTTTTCCACTGAAGATGGGTGTCAAGAACTTCAGGATGTGGGTTAAGGGTGAAAGGTGAGCTGTTTAAAGGGAACATTAGAGGGATCTTCTTCACACAGAGAGTGGTGGGGGTGTGGAACGAGCTGCCAGCTGAGGTGGTGAATATGGGCTCGATTTTAACATTTAAGTAGAATTTGGACAGGTGCATGAATGGGGGAGGGATGGAGGGATATGGCCTGGGTGCAGGTCACTGGGATGAGGCAGAATCATACTTTGGCACAGACTAGAAGGGCTGCAGAGCCTGTTTCTGTGCTGGGGGTCCATGGTAAGACAGTGGCAAGCAGGATGAAGCAGAATTCCAAGGGTTACTACATGTAGAGGAGGCTGATCAGCGTGAGGGTGGGAATGGTCAAGGACTAAGGGGGAATATGGAGGCAGAGGGGGCCCTGAATGAGTACCTTGTTCAGTGTTCACTATAGGGAAATGGACCTTGGTGAATGTGAGGTCAGTGTAGAACAGGCTAATGTGCTGGAGTGTGTTGGGGTTAAGAAAGAGGAAGTGCTGGATCTTATTAAAAATATTTGGAGAACTAAGTCTGGGACCAAATGGGATATGGCCCAGGTTACTATGAGATCGTGGGCCAGTTAGCTCGAATGCTTAATTACAGTAGCCTAGTGGTTAGCGCAATGCTGTTACAGCGCCAGCAATTGGGACTGGGGTTTGAATCCTGTACTGTCTACAAGGAGTTTGTACTTGCTCCCTGTGTCTGTGTGGGTTTTCCCCGGGGACTCTGTTTTCCTCCCACTCTTCGAAAAGAACCGGGGGTGTAGTCAATTGGGTGTAATTGAGCAGCACGGGATTGCAGGCCGAAATGACCTGTAACTGTGTTGTAAGCCTAAAGTTAAAAATTTATAAATTTCATAGAACACAACAGCCCAGTGCAGGCCCTTCAGCCCTCAATGTTGCGCTGACTCATACATTCCTTAAAAAAAATCTACTAAACCCTCCCTACCCCATAACCCTCTATTTTTCTTCCATCCATGTGCCCCATCAATTTCTTTCGTTTCCTCCTCAAAAAACTCAAATAGGCTCGTGCGGCACCTCCTTCCCTTCACCAAGCCCTGCTGACTATCCTCGAGTAGACTGGACTTCTCCAAATGCTCATTGATCCTGTCCTGATGTAAGACTCACCAGTCTATAATGTCCAGGATTCTCCTTATTACTTTTTTTTAAACATTTGCCATTCTCCAATCCTCCGGCACCTCCCCGTGGCCAAAGAGGATTCAAAGATCATAGCTGCTGCCCCAGCTATCTCTTCCCTCCCTTCCCACAGCAGCCGAGGTATATCGCGTCCGGCCGGCCCCAGGGACATCAATCTTGATGATTTGGATGACGGGGTGGTTAACTGGGTAAGTAAATACACAAACAAAATGAAAATGGGGGGGGGGGGGGGGCGGGTGTAATGGAAGATTCTAACCGTGTTTTTTACTTTTGCAGCTCTGGGTTCTGCAAGGCTGAGAACCTGCTTGTTTTTAGACTCAGCAGACATAAGCTAAATTCCTCCGAGGGGCCAGAGATGCTGTTATCTGAAGAAAGGACATCTGTGTAACAAGAACATTTAATCTTCCTGCTTGTTTTGGTCACAGACTGTCAGAGGCCTAGCCTTGATGCAAAATAAACCATTGTATTCAAAGTGATAAGCTGAAAATTACATTAGTCGATAGAAGCCTAGCATGCTAGCTTGCTCACTTATCTTTCTTGCTACGCTGGGAATAGGTCCTTGGGTAAGCAGTTTTTGGGTAATATAAGCCGTGGTCCCGCTGCTGAAGTTTGAGACTCTCCGAGAGGTGGCAACATCTCTCAGCAAGAAGAACTTCTAGAGTCCAACCAACGTCCCAGTCAGGGGAGGTGGAGAAGCTGCTACCGGCACCCTGACATCCTACTACAAGTGTGCAGTCGTTGCCTCGCTTCGGCAGTTGGGGCCAGTCCAGGCGTTGATAAGTATAGTTGGGAAGGGCTTGAATATTGTAGTTTGAAATCAGCTTTTGAATTTGTAATAAACATTTGTATAACTGAACTGCTCTCGGTGTGTGAGTCTGTTTTCTTTCGGTAGCTCAAACACTGTGACCAATCTAAAACGAACAAAGTGAGAGGTACAAGTTTACCCAAGACAGGGGGGGAGTGGTGGATAGCGAGGAAGGTTTTCAGGGATTACAGAGGGATTTGGTTTGTCTGGAGAGTTGGGCTGAAAGATGGCAGATGGAATTTAATGTAGAGAAGTGTGAGGTGCTTCATTTCTGAAAAAATAATCAAACTAGGACATATGTAGTGAAGGGGAGGACATTGGGGAATGCACAAGTACAAAGAGATCTTGGAGTTATGGTACAGGGTTCCTTGAAGGTGGATTCCCCCATGTAGACAGGGTGGATAAGAAGGAATTTTGTGTGCTGGCCTTCATAAATCATAGCATAGAGTATAGGAGCTGGGAAGTGATGTTGCGACTGTTTTAAGGCTTTTGTGAGGCCAGGTTTGGAGTGTATTGTGTTCATTTCTGGTCTCCAAATTATAGGAAGGATATAGATAAGGTGGAGAGGGTGCAGAGAAGATTTCAAGGATGTTGCCTGGCTTAAAATGCCTAGAGTAAAGAGAAAGATTGAAGAGGTTAGGACTTTATTCATTGGAACGTAGATGGATGAGAGGGGACTTGATAGAGATCTTTAAAATTATGAAGGGAATAGATAGACTAGACACAAGTAGACTCTTCCCCCTGAGGTCAGGGGAGGTTGAAACACGATGACTCAAGTTGAGGGTAAGGGGGCAAAATTTTAGGAGAAACATTCGAGGATGTTTCTCCACTCAGAGAGTGGTGGCTGAATGGAATAATCTTCCGGAGGAAATAGTTGAGACAGTCAATTCTTTCATTTAAGAGGAAACTGGATATATACATGGATAGGAGGGGGTTGGAGGGTTATGGGCGGAGAATAGACGGGTGGGGGGGGATCTCGAGGAGTTGTTTGAGTGAACTTGCGTGGACTTGAAGGGCCGAGATGGTCTGTTTCCATAAACTGTTATATGGTTATATGATGTTTTTAAAAAGATCCAACACTTCCTCAATCTCCACATTGTCCAGCACACAGGCCTGTTCTATTCCAACCTCATCCTGATCCTTTTCCCTTGAGAATACTGAAGCAAAGTATTAATTTAGGACGTCCCCAACCTCCTCTGCCTCCAGGCACATGTTGCCTCCTTTATCCTTTATCAGCCCCACCTTCATTCTCATCATCCTTCTGTTCTTCACATACGCATAGAATGACTTGGGGTTCTCCTTAATCCTACAGCCAAGGCCTTCTAATGCCCCCTTCAAACTTTCCTAAATCCTTTCTTAAGCTCCTTCCTGGTGACCATATATTTCTCATGAGCCCTTCCTGTTTCCTGCTTCCTATATCTAACAAATGCTTCCTTCTTCCCCTTGACCAGCTGCTTCAGCCACGCTTCCCTTTTCCGCCCATCTTTTCCCTGACCCAGTGGGACAAACCTATCCTGAACCCAGCACAAGTGGTCCCTAAACGTCCTCCACATTACTTCTCTGCTTTCACCCTTAAACATCTTTTTCCAATGTAATCTCGCTAGTTCCTGCCTCGTCCCATCGTCATTAGCCCTTCCTCATGTTGTCTGCTTTTATCCTTTTCCATAGCTATGTTGAGGCTAAGGAAGTTGTGGTCACTCTCACCGAAATGCTCCCCCACTTGACCAGGTTCATTCCCCAGAATTAGTCTTGCCTCTCCTCTCGTCGGCTGGTCCACAGACTGGGTCAAGAATCCTTCTTGAACACACCTGACAAATTCAAACCCATCCATCCCTCTTGCAGTCAGGAGGTGCCAGTCAAATTTGAAATTTCCTTTCTGCTGCCTCCTTCCTTGAACAATGAACAATGGGGTGACGTTTGTAATTTTCCACTTCTCCAGAACCATTCCTGAAAGATCATTCCCAATGCCTCCACAATCTCTACCGCTTCTTCTTTCAGAACCCGATGGTGCAATCCATCTGGTCCAGGAGACTTATCCACCCTGAGACCATTCAGTTTTCTGAGCACCTTCTCCCTTGAAATAGTAACAGCACTCACTTCCCTTCCCTGATGCCACTGGACATCCGGCACATGGAGAGTGTCCTCCACAGTGAAGACTGATCCCAAATACTCATTTACTTCCTCTGCTGTCTCCTTGTCTCCCATTATTATTTCCCCAGCATCATTTTCTAGTGGTCCTAGATCCCTTTTATTCTTTATATATGAAGAAGCAGCTTTTCTTTTTATCCTCTGATATTATTTGGCCTACTTTCATAATTTTTTTCTCTTCAACATACAACTCAGTATGTCCCACAAGCCCATCCCACCCAATTTACTTCCCATTAATCTACACCCCGGTTTGTTTTGAACTTCATCTTTTCCCTCCTTATGAGTTTTTTAGTTTTCTTCTGCAAATTTTAAAAACTTCCCAATCCTCAATCTTCCCACTAATCTTTTTTCCTTGTCTGCCCTCTCTTTCACTTCCATGTTGGTTTTGACTTCTCTTGTCAGCCACAGTTGTGAAAGATAAAGGTTCCATTATAGTCATTTAGAATGTAACCTCCATGAAATTCTTTACCTTTTGTCAACCGTAAGGCAGGCAGAGTGTCGCCACTTAGTCCAGCGTCCCTCACAGAAACCTGGTGTTCCCAGTGGTCTCCCCTCCAAGCACTGGCCAGGACTGGGCCTGCTTAGCTTCTGAGCTCATCTCAGGCATATTCAGGCTATAAGGTCCTGTTGTGACATTTTTCCATTTGAATATTTCCCCTTTTTTGGTCTGTATTTATCCGGAACCTTCCCCATTTCTCACAGAAACTCCATCCACTGCTACACTGCCCCCTTCCCTACCAGGGCCCCCATCCAATCTACTTTGGCCAGTTCCTCTCTCATGCCGCTGGAATTCCCTTTACTCCACTGAAACACCGACACATCCAACTTTAGTTTCTCTTCATTGAATCTCAAATTGAACTTGATCATATCATGTCCACTGATGGATGGAGAAGTAGAGGGGTGGGTCTGTAAGTTGCAGATGATGCAAAGTGTGGATAGTGTATTTGGTTACATCAGGATGCAGAGTGGGGTCAAGAAGATGGAGATTAATCCAGATAAGCATGAAGTGATCTGCTTTGGAAAGGCTAACCTGATGGTGGAAGTATGTGATGAATGGCTGGATTCTTCACAGTGAGATGGATCTGAGGAATCTTGGGGGCCTCATTACAGGAAGGATGAAGGTTCTTTTGGGAAGTGTAGAATAGAGACCGTCACGTGAAGCAAGGTTGACAGAGCTAGGGCTTTTCTCTTTGAAGGATGAGAGATGAATTAATGGAGGTCTTTTAGATGAAGAGGGTCTGAGATAGAGTGGACAGCCAACACACTTTTCTTGGGGCAATGATTGCAAATACTTGGAAAACAGAGCAGAAAAATCTACAGCAACATCCAGGCTCTTCAACCTACAGTGTTGTACTGACCCAATAGCCTACTCGAAAAACCACCAAGAAGTTCCCCACTGCATAACCCACCATTTCCTCAGTTCCACGTACTTGTCTAATGGTCTCTTCAAAGATCCTAGTGTACCTACCCCCATGACATTGCCAGCAGCACATTCCATGCACCCACCACACTCCGGGTGAAGAACTTGCCTCTTACATCCCCCCTGTACTTACTCCCCAACACCTTAAAACTACACGCCCTCGTGTTGGCCATTTCAGCCCTGGGGAAAAGCCTCTGGCCGTCCACATGATCAATGCGTCTCATCATCTTGTCCACCTCTATTAGGTCACCGCTCACCCTCCGTCACTCCAAGTTCACTCAACCTATCCTCATAAGGCACACTCTCCAATCCAGGCAACATCCTGGTAAATCTCCTCTGCCCCCTCTCTATAGCACCCGCACCCTTCCTGTAGTGAGGTGACCAGAACGGAGCACAATATTCCACATGGGGTCTAATGATTTAAGATGAGCAGCAGGGATTGCACAATGTTATTACTGCGCCAGTGACCTTGGCTTGAATCTGGCACTGTCTGTAAGGAGCAAAAACACAACGCTGGAGAAACTCAGCAGGTCAAGCAATATCCTTTATCTAGCAAAGGTAAAAATACAGAACCAACATTCATCAAGGTATGAAAAATGTCCCATTTTACTTTTAATGTCTGTAAGGAGTTTGTATGTTCTCCCCATGTCTGTGTGGGATTTCAGTGGAAGCTCTGATTTCTTCCCATCCTCCATATCATACAGGGATATAGGTCCATTGGGTGTAATTGGGCAACACGGGCTCATGGGTCAAAAGGGTTTGTAACCGCGTAGTATGTCTAATTTAATTACCTCACACCTCATGAACTTAATCCGCCTTCTCACCATCGACCTGTGCAGCAGCTTTGAGTGTCCTGGGACAGACCCCAAGATCTCTCTGTCCATCCACACTGCTCAGTCCTCCCATTAACATTCCATTCTGCCTTCAAATTTGACCAATGGAAATGAACCACCTCACACTTTTCTGGGTTAAACTCCATCTGCCACTTCTCAGCCCAGCTCTGCATCCTAACAATGTCCCTCTGCAACCTGTGGGAACCCCCAGACTATCCACAGCACCACCAACCTTTGTGTCATCTGCAAACTTACTAACCTGGCCTTCCACTTCCACTTCCTCAACCAGGTCATTTATAAGAATTGCAAAGAGGAGGGGTCCCAGAACAGATCACTGCGGACCACAACTGGTCACCAATCACGCAAGTCGTCACCTTTATTTGTTGTTCATCCCATGCTCACACAGTAAAGATGAGATAGTGTTTCTCCAGGACCACAGAGCACATTTACATAAATATAGGTTAGAATAGAAGTTCAACACATTGAAATATTACAATGTATACGTAATATACATAATAATAAATGTCCACAGAACCCTATCCACATCTGTTCTGGGAATTCAGGAGCCTGATGGCTTGGGGGTAAAAAACTTGCCCACTCTGGACGTGAGGGCCCGAGTGCTACGGTACCTCCTACCAGATGGCAGAAGGGAGAACAGTTTACGTGAGGGGTGTGTGGAGACTTTCACAATGTTATTGCCTTTCTCCTACATCGAGTGCTATAGACGTCCTTCATGGTAGGAAGGGAGACCCCCAATGATCTTTCCCGCTGACTTCACTACCCTCTGCAGGGTCTTCTGGTCTGAGGAGGTAGAGCTTCCAAACCAGGCGGTGATGCAGTTACACAGGAGGCTCTTGATACATCCTCTGTAGAATGTAGTGAGGATGGAGGGTGGGAGATGGACTTTCCTCAGCCTTCACAGGAAGTAGAGGTGCTGCTGGGCTTTCTTGGTTCTGGAGCTGGTGTTGAGGGACCAGGTGAGATTCTCTGCCAAGTGAACTTGAACTTCTTGATGACCTCAATAGTCGAGCCGTCATCACCATTATAACTACCCTCTGCCTTCTGTGGGCAAGTCAATTCTGTATCCACAAATCAAAGCCTCCTCGGATTCCATACCTCTGGAATGAGCCTTGCATAGGGAACCATATAACCATATAACCACTTACAGCACAGAACAGGCCAGTTCGGCCCTACTAGTCCATGCCGTAGCAAATCCCCACCCTCCTAGTCCCACTGACCAGCACCCGGTCCATACCCCTCTAGTCCCCTCCTATCCATGTAACGATCCAGTCTTTCCTTAAATGTAACCAATGATCCCGCCTCGACCACGTCTGCCGGAAGCTCATTCCACATCCCCACCACCCTCTGCGTAAAGAAATTTCCCCTCATGTTCCCCTTATAATTTTCCCCCTTCAATCTTAAACCATGCCCTCTAGTTTGAATCTCCCCCACTCTTGATTGAAAAAGCCTATCCACATTTACTCTGTCTGTCCCTTTTAAAATCTTAAACACCTCTATCAAGTCCCCCCTCAATCTTCTACGCTCCAGAGAAAAAAGCCCCAGTCTGCACAACCTTTCCCTGGAACTCAAACCTTGAAATCCTGTCAACATTCTCGTGAACCTTCTCTGCACTCTCTCTATTTTGTTTATATCTTTCCTATAATTTGGTGACCAAAACTGTACACAGTACTCCAAATTTGGCCTCACCAATGCCTTGTACAATTTCATCATAACCTCCCTACTCTTGAATTCAATACTCCGATTTATGAAGGCCAACATTCCAAATGCCTTCTTCACCACACCATCTACCTGAGTATCAGCCTTGAGGGTACTATTTACCACAACTCCTAAATCCCTTTGTGGCTCTGCACATCTCAATAGCCGACCATTTAATGCATATGACCTATTTAGATTCTGGAGAATTTAGGGTGGCATGGGTGGTGTAGTGGTTAGCACACTGTTACAGCGTCAGCGATCGGGACCAGGGTTCAAACCGGCGCTGGTTGTATGTTCTCCCCATGTCTGCACGGGTTTTCCCCGGAGGCTCCTGTTTCCTCCCACCATTCAAAACATACTGGGGGTGAAGGTTAATTGGGTGGCACAAGCTCATGTGCCAAAAGGGCCTGTTAGTGCGCTTCTGATTTCAATAAAATCAATTAGGAATGTCTCTGCAAAGAAGCAAATAATTCTTGTAAGCATTAATACATCCTTATCAAACGCCTTACAGACACCCATATAGACTGCATCCACTGCTCCACCTTCATCAGTGCGCTTATTATATCCTCAAAGAGTTCACTCAGGCTCCTTACGCATGACCTTCCCCCGACAAAGCCAAGCTGACTTTCCTGAATCAGATTATGCCTCTCTACGTGCTTGTAAATCCATTTCTTGCAATCTTCTCAACAACCCTGTCCACCACTGAAGACTCAGTGAATCCCAGAAGACATCTGCTTAACGAGAGGGGAGGAAAGTTTACAGGAGACCTCAGGGGTAAGTTTTTTTTTACACAGAGAATGGTGGATACCTGGAATGCATTGCCAAAGATGGTGGTTGAGGCTGGTACAATAGGGGCATTCAAAAGATTGTTAGACAGGTACATGGATGTAGGAAACAGAGGATTATGGGCGTGAGAGAGTTGGGGGGGCAGGGGGGGGAAAGGATGAGATCGCTGTGGTCAGCACTACATCGTGGGCTGAAGGGCCTGTAATGTTCCATGTTTGAAGTTACTCAGGAGGACCCCTGACCCCACAGAGGTGCCTGCAGTGATGTTGGTGCTCACGCAGAGAGGACAAGGCTTACGCAGAGAGGGAACCTGCCTGAGCTCTCAGTGCCCAGGACAAAACTAAGTGGCAGCGCTCGATGAAGTGCAGGCAGGTTCATACCAGCAAAGCAAGCATCTCTGGGGGTGAAAGATGCAGAAAGCTCTGGTGTAGAGCAGACAGAAGCCACCACTGACCAGACAGTAACAGCCCTTACTATTGACTGTTGACCTGGGAAACCATGCAGTTCGTAAAAACACAATGCTGGAGCTACTCAGCAGGCCAGCCAGTGTTCATTATACAGCAAAGATAGATACAAATCCATCGTTTTTACTTCAATCACAGCATCTGCAGTTTTCTATTTCAATCTCAGTGTCTGTGGCCCAGTTGGCACCAGCGATCAAGACTGGGGTTCATATCCAGTGCTTGTACGTTCTCGATGTGTCTGCGTGGGTTTTCCCCAGGGGCTCTGGTTTCCTCCCACTGTTCGAAACGTACCGGGGGTCTAGGTTCATGGGATGTAATTGGGTGCCACAGACTTGTGGGCCGAAAGGGCCTGTTACCATGTCGTAGGTCTAAATTTAATAAAAAACGAATTTAATAAGGAGAAACATTGGTTATTTCTGTTCTATGAAGTGCACTGTTTGACCAGCTGAGTTTCTGCAGCGTTGTGTTTTCACAGCAAGAACGTTCACGTTTTACTTCGAAGCCATGCTGTTACTCAGGCCAGCAGAGTAACACCACACCCCACCACCACAAAGCGTCAACTACTCCGTCACATAAAGGACAAGGGCAATAGAGGCCATGGATCCACCACTGTGCAGTTCAAGAGAAGAAGTAATGAAACACGCGAGGGGGAGTGGAATGGGACAGGCTCAAGAGCATGGATGGTCTGGACTACCAGAGACATGTACCACAGCTGGGGCTTGGCGGCAACGCCACTACCGTCTCACAACACCTCCCCCCATCAGACCAGCCCCATCCCAGTATCCTGCCCCTTGGTACGCCTCTTATTCTGTACCATCATCCACTTACTTGAGAATATTCCATCACAGACACAGAGTGAAGCTCCCTCCACACCGTCCCATCATACACGCCCGGGGTCAGACACAGAGTGAGGCTCCCTCCGCACCGTCCCATCACACACGCACGGGGACAGACACAGAGTGAAGCTCCCTCCGCACTGTCCCATCACACACTCCCGGGGTCAGACACAGAGTGAAGCTCCCTCCGCACTGTCCCATCACACACTCCCGGGGTCAGACACAGAGTGAAGCTCCCTCCACACTGTCCCATCACACACTCCCGGGGACAGACACAGAGTGAAGCTCCCTCTGCACTGTCCCATCACACACTCCCGGGGACAGACACAGAGTGAAGCTCCCTCCGCACTGTCCCATCACACACTCCCGGGGTCAGACACAGAGTGAAGCTCCCTCCACACCCTCCCATCATACACCCCCGGGGTCAGACACAGAGTGAAGCTCCCTCCACACCCTCCCATCACACACGCCCAGGGTCAGACAGAGAGTGAAGATCCCTCTGCACTGTCCCATCACACACTCCTGGGGCCAGACACAGAGTGAAGATCTCTATATACTGTCCCAAGACACAGGTTTAATTCAATAGGACAGGAGAAATACCATAATTCCTCTAGCTACATCATAGTGTGCTTTAAAAAGTGTTTCTGCCAGAGAACCAGATGAGGTTGGTGTTGGAGAGCGATGCCGAAGCCACAGACAAGGTAGGGTCTCCAGGTTGCTCTGTGCTAACCCAGCACATGTCTAACCCTTCCCTTTGACCTGCACATTTCTCTATGTTCCTGCCTTCACTTGACAGGGTATGGTGGAGAGTCAGACTGGAACTGGGCTGTGAGCAGGAGGATAGGGAGCGAAGAATGTACTCACCGAGACAACCCGGTCTCCAACTCGCAGCACGCCGTCCCTGTGAGCACAGCCTCCTTCAGCCAGTCGCGAAATAAAGATGGCCTGCAACACACACACACACACCCAGCGTTACACACATGCATCATTCGCAGCTTGCAATACTCATCCAGGTTTAGCCCAGCCAAGGTTACATGTACAGATTTAGCCCAGCCTGCATTCCACATTCAGCCTTCGCACAGCACACATTACTAGTCCAGCTTTAGTCCAGACCGCATTCCACATCCACCTTTCACCCAACCCACGTTCGACATCCAGCTTTAGTCCGGCCCGTGTTCAAGGTCCAGCTTTAGCCAAGCCCGCGATCCATATCCAGCTTTAGCCCAGCCCGCAATCCACATCCATATAACCATATAACCACTTACAGCACAGAACAGGCCAGTTCGGCCCTACTAGTCCATGCCGTAACAAATCCCCACCCTCCTAGTCCCACTGACCAGCACCCGGTCCATACCCCTCTAGTCCCCTCCTATCCATGTAACGATCCAGTCTTTCCTCAAATGTAACCAATGATCCCGCCTCGACCACGTCTGCCGGAAGCTCATTCCACATCCCCACCACCCTCTGCGTAAAGAAATTTCCCCTCATGTTCCCCTTATAATTTTCCCCCTTCAATCTTAAACCATGCCCTCTAGTTTGAATCTCCCCCACTCTTAATTGAAAAAGCCTGTCCACGTTTACTCTGTCTGTCCCTTTTAAAATCTTAAACACCTCGATCAAGTCCCCTCTCAATCTTCTACGCTCCAGCTTTAGTCCAGCCCGGAATCCACGTTCAGCTTTAGTTCAGCCCACGTTCCACATCCAGCTTTAGCCAAGCCCGCGATTCACATCCAGCTTTAGGCCAGCCCTGTGATGTATGACCAGCTTTAGTCCAGCCCGCGTTCCACATCCAACTTTAGTCCAGCCCGCGTTCCACATCCAACTTTAGTACAGTCCACGATCCACATCCAGCTTTAGTCCAGCCCACGTTCCACATCCAGGTTTAGTCCAGCCCACGGTCCACATCCAGCTTTAGTCCAGACCGTGATCCACATACAGCTTTAGTCCAGCCCACATTCCACATCCAGCTTTAGTCCAGCCCGCGATCCACATCCAGCTTTAGTCCAGCCTGCATTACACATCCATCTTTAGCGTTCCACATCCAGCTCTAGTCCAGCCCGTGATCCACATCCAGCTTTAGTCCAGCCTGCATTACACATCCATCTTTAGCCAAGCACTGTTTCATGGCCAAGTTTAGTCCAGCCTGCAATCCACATCCAGCTTTAGTCCTGCCCACGTTCCACATCCAGCTCTAGCCCAGTCCGAGATCCACATCCAGTTTTAGCGCAGCCTGTGTTGCATGGCCAACTTTTGCCCCCAGCCCACGTCACATGTCTAAATTTAGCCAGGGTTATGCGTTCAGCTTGATCACAGTCTGCTTAAAATGCCTGGTTCAAGTGTAGCTGGCATAACATGCGCAGCACCTGAACAAACACCTATCATAAAACACAGCCAGGCTCACGCTCAGCCTGCATTACAAGTCTCGCTATTACACAACCAACATTGTACGACTGCCCACATACAGCCAGGGTCACACTACACACACTGGCTGGGACCCACACTGACTGTGGCAGGACCACACTGACCAGGGTTGGACCCACACTGACCAGGTGGGACCCACACTCTCTGGGGTTAGACTCACCGTGTCCCCTGCCTTGTACGGTGTTGATCCCTTGCCACCGGCGATGCTGAAGCCCAGGCCTTTCTCCTGCCGGGCCAGTGAGGTGGAGTACAGTTCCCGCACCACACCATCCTCTGACTCATCCATGAACCTCCGGCCTGCCCGCCGGTCCCTGGGCGCGTAGTCATCCTCAGGACGCAGCGGGGTGACCGTGATGGCGTTCTCTGGTTCCACCATCCTCTCCCGCAGGATTGCCATGGTCACCAGGCCTCCTGAACTGCGCAATGCCTCAACTGCTTTGTGATGCTCTGCATCTTGCAGGCACACCCCGTTCACCTAAGGAGGGGAAGACAAAGACGTCACTCTTCCACCCAGGAACTTACACACATCACCAACAAGTCCTTCCATACAACCATAGACTATTACAGCATCGAAACAGTCCCTTCAGCCCTTCTAGTCTGTGCCTAACCATTTTTCTCCCTAGTCCCACTGACCTGCACCTGTCCATAGCCCTCCATCCCCCTCCCAACCGTGTCCCTTTCCAAATCCTTTTAAATGTTAAAATTGAGCCCACATTCAGCTCGTTCCACAGCCCCACCTCTCTCTGTGTGAAGAAGTTCCCCCTCACGTTCCCTCTAAACCTTTCCCCTTTCACCCTTAACCCATGACCTCTGGTTTGTATCTCACCCACCCTCAGTGGAAAAAGCCGACCTACATTTACTCAGTCTGTCCCCCTCATAATTTTAAATACCTCCATCAAACCTCCCCTCATTCTTCTATACTACAGGGAATAAAGTCCTAATCTGATTAACCTTTCTGCATAACTCATCTCCTAAAGTCCAGGAAACATCCTAGTAAATCTTCTCTGCCTCTTTCAAACTTATTGACGTCTTTCCTGTAGTTCGGTGACCAAAACTGCACACAATTCTTCACATTTTGCCTCATCAATGTCTTATGCAACTTGACCATAACATCCCAACTCCTGGACTCAATACTTTGATTTATGAAGGCCAAGATGCCAAAAGCTCTCTTTACAACCCTGTCCACCTGTGATGCCACTTTCAGGGAATTATGTATCTGTATTCCCAGATCCCTCTGTTCTACCCCACTCCTCAGTGCCCGATCATTTACCGTCTACGTCCTTTCTTGGTTTGTTCCTCCAAAATGCAACACCTCACACTTGTCTGCATTAAATTCCATCTTCCATTTTTCAGCCCATGTTTCCAGCTGGTCCAGATCCCTCTGCAAACTTTGAAAATCTTCTTCACTGTCCACAACATCTCCAATCTTAGTGTCATCTACAAACTTGCTGATCCAATTCACCACATTATCATCCAGATCATTGATATAGACAACAAATAACAATGGTCCCAGCACCGATCCCTGAGGTACCACTAGTCTCAGGCCTCCAGTCAGAGAAACATCATCCACCATTAGCCTCTGGCCTCTCCCGTCCAGCCATTGTCGAATCCAGTCCGCTTCACCATGAACCTTCCTGACTAACCTCCCATGTGGGGAAAGGTTGGTAAAAGATAGCAGGACCCAGGGTGGGGTGGAGGGGGGAAAGGCTCTTACCTCCAATAGTTTATCTCCCACTCGGACGCCCGCCTGGGCTGCCGGCCCCTCCTCCGACACCCGCGAGATGAAGATTCCCTGGAATACATGGAAAGGCATTCAGCTCAGAGCAGGGAGGAGGAGAAAGAGAGGAAGGGGGTAGAGGTGTGGCAAGGGATGGGGGGAGGAGGAGAGGAAAGGGTTGGGGGAGGGGGTGGAGTGAGAGAAAAGGAAGATAGAGTAGGAGAGAGAGAGAATGGGGTGGGGTTGTGGGGGGAGGGGGAAGTGGGTGCAGTGGGGATGAGAGGGTCAGGGTGGAGAGTTGGGTCCAGTGAGGAGCATACCTCGTCCTCGCCCTTATAGGGGGTGGACCCCTTGCCCCCGGCGATGCTAATGCCGAGACCCCCCGTCTCCCGGTGGATGGTCAATGTCAGCTATGGATGTAACAGCAGCAGTTAATACCAATCCCAGGGTCAGTCCCTCACACTCACCGTCTCACACACACGGTCACTCACACTGACTGTCACACACACACACAGCCCCTCACAGTGACCGTCACACAAACACACACACTCATACGGCGGCTCACACTCTCTGTCACACACACATGGCCACTCACACTGACTGACTCAGACACACATACGGCCCCTCCATTGACCATCACACTCATACTGACCATCTCTCTCACACACACACACACACACACGGCCGCTCGCACTAAGCGTCTCACACACACACGGCCGCTCACACTGACTGTCTCACACACACACACACACACACACACACACACACACACGGCCGAATACACTGTGTGTGTCTTTCCTTCTCTCACACACACTGCCACTCACACTGACCATAGAAACATAGAAGATAGGAGCAGGAGTAGGTCATTTAACCCTTCGAGCCTGCTCCGCCATTCAACGAGATCATGGCTGATCTTAAAGTTCAGTACCCCGTCCCCACCTTCTCTCCGTAACCTTTAATACCCTTATACTGAAGAAATAGATCTAATTCCCTCTTAAATATATTCAATGAACCTGCCTCTACTGCCCTCTGTGGCAATGAATTCCACAGATTCACCACCCTCTGGGTCAAGAAATTCCTCCTCATCTCGGTCCTAAATAGTTTGCCTATTATCCTCAAACCATGGCCCCGGGTTCTGGACTCCCCTACCATTGGAAACATCCCATCTGCATCCATTCTGTCCAGTCCTGCCAGAATTTTATAGGTCTCTATGAGATCCCCTCTCAATCTTCTAAACTACAGCGAGTACAATCCCAAATTGCGCAATCTTTCCTCATAAGTCATTCCTGCCATTCCAGGTATCAGCCTGGTGAATCACTTCTGCACTCCCTCCATTGCAAGAACATCCTTCCTTAGATAAGGTGACCAAAACTGCCACAATACTCCAGGTGGGGTCTCACCAAGGCCCTGTACAGCTGCAGTAAGGAATCCTTGTTCCTATACTCAAACCCGTCGCACACGCGGCCACTCACACTGACCAACTCAGACACACACACGGCCGCTCACATTGACTGTCACACAAACACATGGCCCCTCACACTGACAGTCACACATACACACAGCCCCTCACACTGACTGTCACACTCATACTGACCGTCACACAAACACAGCCGCTCGCACTGACCATCACACTCATACTGACCGTCACACAAACACGACCGCTCAAACTGACTGTCTCATACACACACACACACAGTCACACACACTGACCATCTCACAAACACGGGGACTCACACTGACCGTCACACACACACGGTCTCTCACACTGACCATCACACACACACAGCCCCTCACACTGACCATCACACTCATACTGACCGTCACACAAACACAGCTGCTCGCACTGACCATCACACTCATACTGACCGTCACATAAACACGACCGCTCAAACTGACTGTCTCACACACACACACGGTCGCTCACACTGACTTTCTCACACACACACACACACACACACACAGTCACACACACTGACCTTCTCACACACACGGGGACTCACACTGACCGTCACACACACACACGGTCGCTCACACTGACCGTCACACACACACGGTCTCTCACACTGACCATCACACACACACAGCCCCTCACACTGACTGTCACACTCATACTGACCGTCACACAAACACAGCCGCTCGCACTGACCATCACACTCATACTGACCGTCACACAAACACGACCGCTCAAACTGACCATCTCACACACACGGGGACTCACACTGACCGTCACACACACACACGGTCGCTCATACTGACCGTCACACACACACAGTCTCTCACACTGACCATCACACACACACAGCCTCTCACACTGACCGTCACACTCATACTGACCGTCACACAAACACAGCTGCTCGCACTGACCATCACACTCATACTGACCGTCACACAAACACGACCGCTCAAACTGACTGTCTCACACACACACACGGTCGCTCACACTGACTTTCTCACACACACACACACACACACAGTCACACACACTGACCATCTCACACACACAGGGACTCACACTGACCGTCACACACACACGGTCGCTCACACTGACCGTCACACACACACGGTCTCTCACACTGACCATCACACACACACAGCCCCTCACACTGACCGTCACACTCATACTGAACGTCACACAAACACAGCCGCTCGCACTGACCATCACACTCATACTGACCGTCACACAAACACGACCGCTCAAACTGACTGTCTCACACACACACACGGTCGCTCACACTAACTGTCTCACACACACACACACAGTCACACACACTGACCATCTCACACACACGGGGACTCACACTGACCGTCACATACACACAGTCGCTCACATTGACCATCTCACACACACGGGCACTCACACTGACCGTCTCACACACACACACACACACACACGGTCGCTCACACTGACTGTCACACACACACATGGCCGCTCACACTGACCGTCTCACACACACACGGTTGCTCACACTGACCATCTCACACACAGCTGATCACACTGATTGTCACATACACACGGCCGATCACACTGACCGACTCAGACACACACACGGCCACTCACATTGACTGTCACATAAACACATGTGCACTCACACTGACCGTCACACTTACAGGGCCACTCACACTGACTGTCTCAGACACACACACAGCTGGTCACACTGACCATTACACAAACACACGGTCGCTCACACTGACAGTCACACAAACACACGGCCACTCGCACTGACCATCTCACACACACGGCTGCTCACACTGACCGTTACACAAACACACGGTCGCTCACACTGACAGTCACACAAACACACGGCCACTCGCACTGACCATCTCACACACACAGATGCTCACACTGACCGTCACACTCACACGGCCGCTCACAATGACCGTCTCAGACAAACACATGGCCGCTCACACTAACCATCTCACTCACACACACACACACACACACACACACACACACACACACACACACACACACACACACACACACACACACACACACGGCCACTGACACTGATTGCCACAAACAGCCCCATGCCCAGAGCGAGATTTCCTGAAACGTACAAACTTCTCCAGCGGACATCTTTGCTGGCCAGGCTCATCTCCCTGCCTGTGTCCAGCCCATCTCCCTCTCAACCTTCCTCCCGTCCCCGTGTCACCAACTTCAACCCTTCCCCTGACCGCTTGACCCACACCCACCACCACCTGTGCAAGGAGAAGCCCCTCACATCCCCTCTCACCTTAAACCTGCCTTCACCACACTGAGATACCCCAATCCTGGGGAAGTGCTATTTACCTTATCTGTGGCTCTCATGAGTTTATCAACTTCTATTCTTTCCAATCTCAGCCTCTTCCACTCTTGGCAGAAAACTGCTTTTCGAGGAGGTGACAGAACAGATTGATGAAGGTAGGGTGGTAGATGTGGAGAATGTGAATTTTAGTAAGGTCTCTAACAAGGTCCCCATGAGAGACTCGTTCAGTTATGGGATTCATGGAACCTTGGGCATGTGGATTCAGAATTGACGGTGCAGAAAGCAGAGTGAAGCAGAATGAAGTATTCTACCTGTAGGTCAGTGACTAGTGGAGGGGGGACAAGGATCAGTTCTGGAACCCCTGCTCTTTGTGATTTTTAGAAATTAACTGGGTGAAGGATGGGTCAGTAAGTTTGTGGATGAGAAGAAGGTTGTGGATGGAGCTAAAGGTTGTCGAAGGTTACAAGAAGACATAGACAGGATGCAGAGTTGGGCAGAAAAGTGGCAGATGGAGTTCAATCCAGATAAATGTGAGGTGATACATTTTAGAAGGACCAATCAGAAGGCTGAGGACAGGGTTCATGGTCGGTTACTTAAGGGTGTGGATGAACAGAAGGACCTTGGGGTTCAAATCTATACATCCCTCGGTTACCACATTGGTTGATAGGGTAGTTAAGAAGGCCTATGGGATGCTGGGCTTCATTAATAGGGGGATTGAATTCAGGAGTAGAGGGGTCATGTGGCAACTCTACAAATCTCTGGTGAGACCACACAGAGTCTTATGTCCAGTTCTGGGCACCTCATTACAGGAAGGATGTGGAAGCTACGGAGGGGGGCAGAGGGCATTACCAGGATAAGTCTTATGAGGCAAGGTCAACAGAGCTGGGACTTTTCTCTTTGGAGTGTAGAAAGAGGAGAGGAGACTTGATCGAGGTCAACAAGATTCTGAGAGGCACAGATAGGGTGGACAGACAGCGCCTGTATCCCAGGGCAGGAATATCAAATAGCAGAGGACATGTGTTTAAACATGAAAGCTTAGGAGATGACAGAAGAAAGATTTTTTTCTCCACAGGGAGTAGTGGGTGTCTGGAATGCATTGCCGGGGTGGTGATGGAGGCTGGTACAATAGGGACCTTCTCAAACAGATGTACTTAATGGTCACTGCCAACCATGCTGGCCATACACACACCATCGACCCCCGTCACAGTGACACTCCAATCCGCAGAGAAAGCCAGGAGAATCCAGACATTCAGCACTGTCTGTTGCTGCTTGTAAGTGAATATCACATTGAAGCTATGTTCCACCACAAGGTGCACCACCTTCCCCTGGGACTGAGCACACCAGTCCATGACACCTCACCTACCCCGTCACCCAGCCCAGCCCAGCCCATCGTCTTCAGTCTCCGCATGAGCTCATAGATCCAGGT
The DNA here is from genome assembly GCF_036971445.1 of Narcine bancroftii. Classification (NCBI taxonomy): domain Eukaryota; kingdom Metazoa; phylum Chordata; class Chondrichthyes; order Torpediniformes; family Narcinidae; genus Narcine; species Narcine bancroftii. Next base: position 493,169,933 of record NC_091469.1, read on the forward strand.
CCTTAGACAGACAATAGGTTCCAGCTCCGTACGAGTCTTGGGGTAGGTGAATGTCCAGAGTGGTTGGGAAGGTGCCATGGTGGGTGGGTGCCTAGGGCGGGTGCTCAAGGTGGGCAGTTGGGTGCCCAGGGTGGGTGGGTGCCTGGGCAGTTGGGTGGGGTGCCCAGGAGGGTGCCAGGGAGGAGTGAGTCCGCAAGGACAGAGCCCAGGGTGGGTGGGTGCCCGGTGCAGGGGCAGGGGAGGGTGTAGACGGATGGGTAAATGTTAAGTGTTCAGTGTAAATTATCCCCAGAGCATAGTGAGTCAGGGAACACTCCTGTACAGAAAACAGGCCCTTCTAGCCTGTGCCAACCTATTATCCTGCCTCATCCCACTAACCTGCTCCCAGCCCATGGCCCTCCATATCTCTCCCATCCATGTACCTGTCCAAATTCTTCTTCAATGTTAAAATAGAGCCCACATTCACCATTTCAGCTGGCAGCTCGTTCCACTCCCACCATAGTCTGTGTGAAGAGGTTCCCCCTTAAGTCTCCCCTTTCAACCTTAACCCATGACCTCTGGATTGTATCTCACCCACCCTCAGTGGGGAAAAGCCGACCTACATTTACTCTGTCCATCCCCCTCATAATTTTAAATACCTCCATCAAATCTCCCCTCATTCTCCAACATTCCGCTGAAGAGATCAGCTTATTATTTCAATGGGGAGTGGTTGCAGCCTGCTGTGGTGCAGAGGGAACGAGGACAGTGAACGGTACGATGGCTCTCAATGCTCAAGGGATCAGGCTCTGCTGCTGTGCAGGGGCTGGTGAGACCACAGCTGGAGCACTGTGTACAGTTCCGGTCCCCTTGCTGGCTTTGGAGGTGGTGCAGAGGTTTGCCAGGTAGAAGGGGGGGGGGTCAACCTCTGTGGAGAGATTTAGTTGCCTGTGCTCACAGGGATGGTTTAGATGGAGACAGGAAAATGGTTTCCGGTGGGAGGTGAGACAAGACGTAGGGGACATAGCCTCAAGATTCGGGGAGTAGATTTAGGATGGAGATGAGGACAAATTTCTTCTCGCAGAGAGTGGAATTCTCTGCCCAAGGAAGCAAGGCTGTCTAATATTTTAGACAAGTTAGATTTTGTGGATGGGTAGGGAAGGAAGGGTGATTGAGTCATTGAACTGAGGATGTTTCACTCTGATCAGAGGCCATTCTACACACCTCCCTCTGCAAGGGCAGATTGCTCCCTTCAATCCCGGTGAACATAGTCCTTCCTTTCCCGCAGTCACGTATCTGTCACTGACACACCTCAACCCCACATGGCTGCCTGCCAGACCCCCGAACAGCTATCCACTGGACCCCAGTGCAGCTGCCAACTCGCCCCATGTGGCTGCCCACTGGACCACTGCACAGCTGCCTGCCAGACCCCTGAACACCTGCCAACTCGCCCCACATGGCTGCCCACTAGACCCCCGCACAGCTGCCCACTGGACCCCAGTGCAGCTGCCAACTCACCCCATGTGGCTGCCCAATGGACCCCCACACAGCTGCCCACCAGACCCCAGTGCAGCGGTCAACTCGCCCCATGTGGCTGCCCAATGGACCCCCGCACAGCTGCCTGCCAGACCCCTGAATACGTGCCAACTCGCCCCACATGGCTGCCCACTAGACCCCCGCACTGCTGCCCACTGGATCCCAGTGCAGCTGCCAACTCGCCCCATGTGGCTGCCCAATGGAACCCCGCACAGCAGCCCACCAGACCCCAGTGCAGCGGTCAACTTGCCCCATGTGGCTGCCCACTGGACCCCCACACAGCTGCCTACCAGACCCCCGAACAGCTGCCAACTCGCCCCACGTGGCTGCCATGTTTAACTAAGGTCTCATGTAGCTACAACAGTACCTCACCACTCTTAAACTTGATCCCATGGTGAATGAAGGCCAACACACCACATCCCTCAACAACACCATCAACCTGTGCAGCAGCTTTGAGTGATCTGTGGACACGGACCAAAAGATCTCTCTGTCCATCCACACTGCTCAGTCCTCCCATTAACATTCCATTCTGCCTTCAGGTTTGACTGACCATAAAGATCCACTTCACTCTTTTCTGGGCTAAACTCCATCTGCCACTTCTCAGCCCAGCTCTGCATCCTAACAATATCCCTCTATAACCTCTGGGAACCCCCAGACTATCCACAACACCACCAACCTTTGTGTCATCTGTAAAATTACTAACCTACCACTTCCACTTCCTCATCCAGGTCATTTATAAAAATCGCAAAGAGGAGGGGTCCCAGAACAGATCCCCGTGGACCACCACTGGTCACTGACCTCCATCTACAACCACCCTCTGTCTTCTGTGGGTAAGTCAATTCTGTATACACAAAGCAAGGCCTCCTTGGATCCCATGCCTCCATACTTTCTGAATGAGCCTTGCATGGGGAACCTTATCAAATGCCTTACAGACACCGATATACACTATATCCACAGCTCTACCCTCATCAGTGCGCTTATTACATCTTCAAATTATTCAGTCAGACATGATCTTCCCCTGACAGACGATGCTTCAATAAATGCTTGTAAATCCTGTCTCTTGGGATTTTCTCCAACCCCCTGCCTGCCAGAGAAGTAAGACTCACAGGTGAAAGGTGAATTGTTTAAAAGGAACATTAGGGGGCAATTTCTTCACACAGAGAGTGGCGAAAATGTGGAATGACCTGCCAGTTGAAGTGGTGAATATGGGTTTGATTTCAACCTCCAGGAAGAATTTGGATAGGTACACGGAAGTGAGGGATATGGACTGGCTGCAGATCAATGAGCAAGGTAGAATAGTTCTTGCGATGTTATGGTAAAGTTATGCAAGACATTGGATAGATCAAATATGGAGTATTGTGTGTGGTTTTGGTCACCGAATTACAGGAAAGATATCAGTAAGATAGAAAGTGCAGAGAAGATTTACTAGGATGTTGCCCAGACTTCAGGAACAGAGATACAGGGAAAGAATAATCAGGTTAGGACTTTATTCCCTGGAGCGTAGAAGAATGAGGGAAGATTTGATAGAGGTATTTAAAATGATGAGGGGGGATAAACAGAGTGAAAGAGAACACAGCAATGGCAAGGAAGAAGGCACAGCAACAATCTATGAGAGAACCGTTGCAGAGGGAATGGGGGTGAGGGCACTGGAAAGGCTGGTAAGATCGGTAATGGCCAAGACTACAGGCTGCAGAACCATTTGCTGCAATCCTCCCTTGACACAAGCCAAGTTCCACCGATCGGGAGGACTGACATCCTTACACTAAGGAGTGGTTCCAAAGGTGACATCCTTGTCCAGAGTAGACAGAAGTTACATACTCGTCCGGAAGATATCTTGTCGAGAGGGTTGGAGGTGAAAGGTGACATCCTTGTCCAGAGTAGACAGAAGTTACATCCTCGTCCGGAGGATATCTTGTCGAGAGGGTTGGAGGTGAAAGGTGGCATCCTTGTCCAGAGTAGACAGAAGTTACATCCTCGTCCGGAGGATATCTTGTCGATAGGGTTGGAGGTGAAAGGTGACATCCTTGTCCAGAGTAGACAGAAGTTACATCATCGTCCGGAGGATATCTTGTCGAGAGGGTTGGAGGTGAAAGGAGACATCCTTGTCCAGAGTAGACAGAAGTTACATCATCGTCCGGAGGATATCTTGTCGAGAGGGTTGGAGGTGAAAGGTGACATCCTTGTCCAGAGTAGACAGAAGTTACATCATCGTCCGGAGGATATCTTGTCGAGAGGGTTGGAGGTGAAAGGAGACATCCTTGTCCAGAGTAGACAGAAGTTACATCCTCGTCTGGAGGATATCTTGTCGAGAGGTTGGAGGTGAAAGGTGACATCCTTGTCCAGAGTAGACAGAAGTTACATCATCGTCCGGAGGATATCTTGTCGAGAGGGTTGGAGGTGAAAGGAGACATCCTTGTCCAGAGTAGACAGAGAGGGTTGGAGGTGCAAGGTGACATCCTTGTCCAGAGAAGACAGAAGTTACATCCTCGTCCAGAGGATATCTTGTCGAGAGGGTTAGAGGTGAAAGGTGACATCCTTGTCCCAAGCAGTGCCAGAACTGTGTACTCCAAGCAAGTTGTGTCTGACTGGCCTGATTGGGTTTCTTGGTGGTATGACCCTGATGCAAGGTGGAAAAAGTGGAGCAATTCCCTCGGCTCACTCTCCTTGGGGGAGCCACTGGAGCCATTCCCCTGCACAGGATCTATACCACTCCACTCCCTGCCTCATGTCTGTCTACAGGCCATAGAGGTGGTCAGAGTCCCAAGAAGCATTGATAACATTTATACAGACCAGGTGGAAGCATCCTGCATGGGGGATTGGCCTGTCAGAAAGCAGAGGGGTATCCTGGAGGATGGCAAACGGGGTGGGGAGGGAACATGTCTGTAGGAGGGTGCTGATCCGTGCCTTTCTCTGAAATGCCTTGGACATGGGTGTGCAGATGCTCAATAGCAGCTGTGAATGGTGTGAAGGGGCAGTAAAACAGAGCAGGAGGTGCCGCCCTTTAGCAATAACAGGAGCACACAGACACAGCTCTGGTTTTCTCCTCCATCCACCCCGCCCCTCTCTCTGCCAGTCCCAGTCTCACCGATTCTCTACATCTCCACTCTTACACACGTTCTCTCCTCCATCCACCCTGCCCCTCTCTCTACCAGTCCCAGTCTCACCAAGCCTCTCTACATCTCCGCTCTAACACAATCATTCTCTCCTCCATCCACCCCATCCCTCTCTGCCAGACCCAGTCTCACCGATTCTCTACATCTCCATTCTAACACACACGTTCTCTCCTTCATTCACCCTGCCCCTCTCTCTGCCAGTCCCAGTTTCACCAATTCTCTACATCTCCACTCTAACACACACATTCTCTCTGTTCTCTCCTCCATCCACCCTGCCCCTCTCTCTGCCAGTCCCAGTCTCACCGAGCCTCTCTATATCTCCGCTCTTACACAATCGTTCTCTCCATTCTCTCCTCCATCACCCCGTCCCTCTCTCTGCCAGTCCCAGTCTCACCGATTCTCTACATCTCCACTCTAACACACACATTCTCTCTGTTCTCTCCTTCATCCACCCTGCCCCTCTCTCTGCCAGTCCCAGTCTCACCGAGCCTCTCTATATCTCCGCTCTAACAAAATCGTTCTCTCCATTCTCTCCTCCATCCACCCGCCCCTCTCTGCCAGTCCCAGTCTCACCGATTCTCTACATCTCCACTCTAACACACGTTTTCTCCGTTCTCTCCTTCATCCACCCTGCCCCTCTCTCTGCCAGTCCCAGTTTCACCGATTCTCTACATCTCCACTCTAACACACGTTCTCTCCTCCATCCACTCCGCCCCTCTATCTGCCAGACCCAGTTTCACCAATTCTCTACATCTCCACTCTAACACACACATTCTCTCCAGCCCTCCTTCTGTACCAATAACGTGCTTGATTTCTCACAGTTCCCACCTCTAGTTGGTCAGCACTGCTGCTTGCCTGCCTACTGTGTGACATTGTAATTGAATCAACATTTATCCGATGCGTTCACCAGAGCCGTGATATAAGGTTCAGCACATTTATTTCATAAATTAGATCAGCCATAATCGTATTGAATGGCGGAGCAGGCTTGATGGGCCATTTTTGGCCTCCTCCTGTTCCTACTCCCTATGTTCCTAGCAGTAAGGAAGAGCAAGTGCTGTGGCTCAGGGGTGCGTGGGAGTCACTCACAGAAGTTAACGTGGTGCTGAACACAAGTTGCTGGGGGAACTGAGCAGGTCGGGCTGTAGCCCTTCTGCTTGTTCCTGGAGGTAGATCTATTGTCTAGAGATGGATATGAGAGTGTCGCTGAACAGTCTGCCCAACATTACCATCCCGGTGGAAACGCCAGCACAAAGTCAGGGCACCCCGTCCGGCCGCAGTGATCACAGGTCAGCTGAGATGGCCCAGATCATCTTCTCCATCACCTTTCACTGGCGAGCAGGGTCTCCCCATCACCAGACCTCTGCGCTCATCAGCTCCACAGGACAGACCCTTCCACTGCAATCCACTGGGAACCTCACGCATCCCTGCCCTGCAGACTACTTTTCCAACATTTCAAATCCCATGGGGTGGGCTCTTTGACGGGCATGTGGAGAAAACTTAATGTGGGAGGAAGTATACCAAGAGGCAGGTGGCAGACAGAGTGAGAAATTCTCTTTAGAGCATAGAAGGATGAGAGGCGACCCAAATAGAGGTTTATTAGGAAAAGCAGATAGCGTGGACAGGCCAGCGTCTGTTTCCCAAGGCAGGAACAGCAAATACCAGAGGACATGCACACAAAGTAAAGGGCGGGAAGTTGGGGGAAACATCAGGGGTTTTTTTATGTAGAGAGTGGTGCAGGCCTGGAATGACTTGCCAGGGATGGTGATGGAGACGAAACATTAGGGGAATTTAAGAGAGTTTAGACAGGCACATGGATGAAGAAAAATGGAGAGTTATGGGGTTAGGAGGGCTTAGTACATTTTTTAAGGAATTAGACAGCGTGGTTCATATAGTGGTTAGCCCAACCCTGTTACAGCGCCAGCGATCGGGACTGGGGTTCAATCCCGTGCTCTGTAAGGAGTTTGTATGTTCTCCCTGTGTCTGCATGGGTTTTCCCCAGGGGCTCCGGTTTCCTCCCACCATTACTTGACTGTAATTGGGCAGCACTGGTTCATGGGTCAAAAGGGCCCATTACCGGGCTGTATGTCCAAATAAAAGATAAATAAATGAGTCAGCACAACATCGAGGGCCGAAGGGCCTGTACTGTGCTGCATTATTCTATATTCGGCTCAGGGTGGGAGAGGGGCAGTCCACCTTGCCTTCCCTAGCTCCTTCAGGTGTGACAGAATCACACAGCAGGGAACAGGGCTACCACATCCAAGCCAATGGGTGGGCAGCTGTCCACACAGTAATGCAGCCCGCTTTGGACAGTGCTGGGGGGGGGGGGGGGGTGCGCGGCAGCAGGAAATGGCCGAGACCACAATTTCAGGATAAAAGGGCATCCATTTAAAACAGAAATGCAGAAAAATTTCTTTAGCCAGAGCGTCATGAGTCTGTGGAACTTGTAGCCACAGGTGGCTGCAGAAGCGAGGTCGTTGGGTGTATTTAAGGCAGAATTGACAGGTATTTGATCATTCAGGACATCAAGGGTTATGGGGAGAAAGCTGGGGAGTGGAGCTGAGTGATAAGTGACTGAATGGTAAGCAGACCTGATGGGCCTATTGGGCTACTTCTGCTCTTATATCTTGTGACTGGCTCTGGGGCTCAGCAGGGAAAGGGTGGTCAGGTTAAGAGATCATGATGGACAGGCAGCAAGAGATGCTTCAGAGTAGTGTGTTGCCTCGAAGGCCCCAAGGTCCAGGATGTCTTTGACCAGGTACAGGATGTTTTGAGAGGGGAGGGAGAGCAGCCAGAGGTCATGGTCCATATTGGTACCAACAACAGAATGAACTGGGCAACAGGTTAAAACATGTTGTTTTAATTTTAAATTTGAATTTAATTTAATGTAATTTTTTACTTTGTTCAATTTAACCATTCAACATGGTACCGGACCATTATGGCCCACAAGTCCATGCCACCCAATTGACCTACAACCCCTGTTACATTTTGAACAGTGGGAGGAAACCAGAGCCCCTGAGGAAATCCCACATGGAGATACGGGGAGAACGTACAAACTCTTGGATTTTCACCCTGATTTCGATCGCTGGCGCAGTAATGGCATTGCGCTAACTGCTACACTAATCATGCTGTCTAATCCTGCAATCCAGTGTCGATACAGGATCACTCTCTGTACCACATGCTAGTGAGGTGAGAACCAGGAAGGTAGTACATTTCAATGTGTCGAAGGACCAGGGGCAGGAGGAATGGACTTGGATCTCTGGATCAGTGGGCTCTCATCCAGGGCACATGGGGCCTGTGCAGCCAGAGGCTTAGACAGGACAGAATTTGTTTAGTGTGTCCAGGGATGTTTCCTGAAACGGATGTAGCTGGTCCAACCATGAAGTGGCCATCCTGGACCTTGCACTGCAAATGTGCCCGGGCAGGTGACAATTGCACAATTAAGGAATTGGGAAGGCCAACACAAAGCAAGGAACATCTCCAGGGCCTCAATAAGGACTCTCAGTGCCTACTTCAGGATAGAGCTCAGCTTCGGATCTGGGCAGAGGGAAGGCAGCTGGAGTTTAATCCAGACGAGTGCGAAGTGCTGCACTCCGGGAGGGCAGACGTGAGGGGAATGTGTACAGTTAATGACAGGGCTCTGCAAAGCATTGATGTGGAGATGGATCTGAGGGTCCATGTCTGGAGACCTTTCAAAAATGTCAACACAGGTTACGAAAGATGAGTAACTGCGGCAAATGACTCTGGATCGGAACAGCACAGGAAGAAGCCCTTCGGCCAAAAACACCAGTGCCGTACGTGATGCCCAAATTAAACTACATCTCTGCTGCCTTCACCTAGTAGATATCCCTCCATCCCCTTCACATCCAAGCCTCTTCAACACTACAATTGTATATCCAGGCACCCAACACTGTCCTGTCCTGCACATCTGCTTTCAAGTACCTCACCCCCCCCCCCCACCCTGAGCCACAAAGCCCCCAAGTATCTGACCTGTTTTATGTTCCAAATTGTTGGATTCCTGCTGCCATGTGAGGTGGTTGAAGCGACATTGAAGAGATGTTTGGACGGGCACATGAACAAGCATGAATACAGGGCTCTCGAGCAAAGTTGGAGGGGGAGTTGTGGGGTTGGGCTAACCTGACCCACTGTGAACCTGCAGTCTCCCCACATCCCACCATCATGTGAAGAGAGAGAAATCATGTGCATACAGAAGGGATAGGTTTAATTTAGCACTGTGGGCCAAAGGGTCTCGGCTGTGCTGTTCTGTATTTGATGTAGCAAGAATCTGATTAGGTTAGAGAGACAGCAAGCTTGAATTGATAAAGGAGAGGAGACTTGCTAGAGGTCTTAATAGATTATGAAAGGCCTAGATAGGGTGGTCAGCCTGTGTCCCAGGCTAGGATCAGCAAACACCAAAGAAAACAGAGCATAGAATAGAACACAAGCACAGTCCAGGCCCTTCAGCCCTCGATGCTGTGCTGACCCATATATTCCTTTCAAAATTTAACAGAGAAATAAATACAAGAGGACGGCTTTAGGGTGAAAGTAGAAAGGTTTAGGGAGAACTTATTCACTCAGAGAGCGGTGGGAGTGTGGAACGAGCTGCCATCTGACGTGCTGGGTCTGGACAAGATCTTGAGCTTTAAGAATAAATTGGACAGATACATGGGTGGGAGAGGTCTGGAGGGTTTTGGAATGGGAGCAGGTTATTGGGACTAGCTGAACAATAGTTCAAGCTGCACCTGCACAGACTAGAAGGGCTGAATGGCCTGTTTTCTGTGCAGTAGCATTCTATGGTTTTATCCATGTTTCTAAGAGTCTCTTAAATGTCCCTAATGTTCCAGCATCCACCCCCACCCCTGGCAAGGTATTCCAGGCCACCACAACTCTCTATAAAAAAAATACTCACCCCTGATATCTCCCCTAAACTTCCCTCCCTTCACTTTGTACACGCGTCCTCTGGTGTTTGCTGATCCTGCCCTGGGAAACAGGTGCTGTCTGTCCACCCTATCTATGCCTCTCAGAATCTTGTAGACCTCTATCAAATCTCCTCTCATCCGTCTATGCTCCTCCAAAGAGAAAAGTCCCAGCTCTGCCAACCTTGCCTCGTAAGACTTATTTTCTAATCCAGGCAACATCCTGGTAAATCTCTGCCTCCTCTCCACAGCTTCCACATCCTTTTTGTAATGAGGTGACCAGATCTGAACATAATTCTCTAAGTGTGGTCTCACCAGAGATTTGTAGAGTTGTAACATGACCTCTCTACTCCTGAATTCAATCCCCCTCTTAATGAAGCCCAGCTTCACACAGGCCTTCTGAACTATCCTATCAACCTTTGAAGTGACCTTGAAGGATATATGGATTTGGACCCCAAGGATCTTCCGTTCATCCACACTCTTACGTAACTGACCATTAACCCTGTGCTCAGCCTTCTGGTTGGTCCTTCCAAAAGGCATCACCTCACACTTATCCATCTGCGAATTTTCTGCCCAACTCTGCATCCTGTCTATATCTTCTTGTAACCTTTGATTCAGCTCCATCCACAACTCCTCCAACCCTTGTGTCATCTACAAACTTACTGACCCATCCTTCTGCCTCTTCATCCAGTTCATTTATAAAAATCACAAAGAGCAGGGGTCCCAGAACAGATCCCTGTGGCCCCTCCACTAACTCCATATTTGTATAAAGTGAGGTGAGGAAATTTCAGGGTTGCTTAATTTTTTTTTTTTACACAGAGGGTAGTGGGTGCCTGGAATGCATTGCCGGGGCTGGTGTTGGAGGCTGGAACATCAGGGGCATTCAAAAGACTCTTATACAGGCACATGGATGAGATAAGACGGTTATGAGGTAAGGAGGGTTTAGTTTTTTTTATATGTATATGAAGATTGGCAGACATTGTAGGTCAAAGAGCCTGTATTGTGTTGGAGTGCTCTATAAATTAGTAGAGGCTAGGTATAAATTTAAATGTAGACTCTCTACACAGGCCCTCCCGGTCCATGAGCCCGTGCCTATAACCCCAGTACATTTCAAACGGTGGGAGGAAACCAAAGTCCCCGGAGAAAAGCCATGAAGATATGGGGAGAACACACAAACTTCTTGCAGACAGCGCAGGATTCGAATCCCGGTCCCGTGGATAGCAAGTTCATTCCTTCCTGGGGCCTCATTTCTGTGAGGGGCGCTGGGCAAAGTGGTGACTCTCTATCTTCCTTACGGTGGACAAAGTTAAAGAATTTCATGTATGTTATATTCTAAAGGTAGTATCACGTGACAATAATAGAACCGTTACCTAAATGCGCTGCCCTAGGCTGGGAATATTTTCCAAGAGTAAAAGAGGCTGCGGGGAGCCCCTATTGAGGTGGGGAGAGTCTAAGACTAGAAGGTACAGGTTTAAGACCACAAAACGATAAGATATAGAAGTAGGCCATTCAGCCCATTGAGTCTGCTCTGCCATTCCATCAAGGGGAGTGATTTAAAAGGGACCTGAGGAGCATCTTCTTCACCTGGAGGGTGGTGGGTATGTGGATGAGTGGTCGAGGTGGGGACTATTACAACATTTGAACCACAGTTGGTCAGGTGGGCCATGGACCAAAGGGGAACTCGCTCAGGATGGCACCTTGATCAGCATGGATGCTTTGGGCCTCTGAGCGGCTCTACCTGAAAGGACGGAGAATCAATCACAGGAACTACTGGGCAACTGCAAACACTGCTGTCATCACATCTGAACCCCATGATTCTCGCACTGACCACCGATCGTTTGCTAGACATTCTATTTTGCGGAGAACGAGATCACCAATTGGAAGGATGACTATGGAGAGAATGCCCAGGGAAACACGTAATCACCTGTTCACACAGAGTGCGATCCCACCGTTCAAAATGTACCGGGGGTTTAGGTTAATTGGGTGTAAATTGGGTCCCGAAAGGGCCTGTTACTGTGCTGTACGTTTAAATTAAAAGTTTTGGAGTTACCACCAGCTACTTGTGATAAAGAGGTACAATGAGCCGGCTTTAGTCTCAGGGAGAGTCTAGGGTATGTGATGAACCGGCTCTTCGTCCCTCCAGCAAGGCTGTTCATGGACGTGGGCAGCTCATTGTGGAAGGCACCTGATGCTCTAGTAACATAAATACAAGCCAACAAAGCACCAAGCAGAAGCAAATCCTGACAGGGAAGCCCAAGTTCCCTGCCTGATGGAGGGGGGGTAGTTGACGGAATCAGCGAAGGTGACATGGCCACGTAGCCGCGAAGGAGAAGAAATGGACCGTTGTGTCAAGATCTGTTCTTCCTCATCTCCAGCCTGTCGACTACTAGTCAGCTCTCCGCCCTCCCCATCCCCACTACAAGCGTCTGATATCAAAGGCCAGCACGACAGCACAAGATTTAGTGTCATCGGTAAACTGAGGAACTCTGCACTCGATCCCCGTTTCAGATCATTAGTGTTTATTGTGAACAGTTGCGGGCCCAGCATCGACCCCTGCCAACTCGGGAAACTCCCGTTGATCCCAACTCTCTGCCTTCTATGGGTAAACCAGTCCTCTATTCGTGCTAATGCATTCCCCCCAACACCATGCATCCTCATCTGAGGACTAGGTCTTTGCTGCGGCACCTCATCGAACATTTCGTGGAAGCCCAGGTACACAATGTCCGCCCGTCCCCTCATTACGTCCTCAAAGTACCTGACAATTTGTCAAACACGAGCTTCCTTTCCAGAACCCATGCTGGGTCTGCCCGACAGAACCATTTCTATCCAGATATCTTTTTATATCTTTCTTAATGACAACTTCAAACTTCTTCCCGACTTCCAACTAGCCGAAAGTTACCTTTTTTTAAAATTTAAATTTAGGCCCACAGCACGGTAACAGGCCCTACCAGCCCACAAGCCCATTCCACCCAGTTGCCCTACAACACCCAGAACATTTTTTTTTGAATGGTGGGTGGAAACCAGAGCCCCCGGGGAAAACCCACGCCAAGAGGAGGAGAACACACCAACTCGTTACCGACAACGCGGGATTCAAACCCCTGGTCCTGATCACTGGTGCTAACCAGGCCACCGACGGTTAGATGTTGTGTGCTTCCCCGTTCCAGGAACAAGCCCCAGCACAGGCGAAGAACGAAGGCCACAGTAGCACCCTTGGACTCTACACGCTGCCCCATCCACTCCCTCCTGCTTCAACCGTGGCCTCCGCAGTAAAGCCTTCGTAACCTAGTGCCTTGCCATGGCCAACCCCACCACGTCACAGATTGGGCATGCAAGTGTCGAGCTGGAATACAAAGGGAACAGTACAGACCTCTTCCTCCTCAATACGAGCAGGCTCGATCAGCAGATTATTGGCTTGATCAAAGGAGACCCCCTGTTAGGACAGGAACCAGCAGAGGCATGCGGATTAGTGGAGCAGAGCTTCAACCCAATCAAAACACAGCCCCTCGATGCAGGACCGAGGTCAGCACCAGGCAAACAAGCACGAGTGGCACAGACAAAGACAGACACAGCCCTGGGCTCACAAATTCTCACGCTTTGCCTAAGGACAGAGGTGACTGACTCCCACAGACCCAAGTCCAAGCTGAGGACAGGATAAGTCTTCTGAGGGGGGCTCATCTGACTCGAGTTGCAAAGGTCCAGGTAAGGCCTGAACTCCATGGAGTTACCAGAGGTGAAACAGACAGACATTTTCCTGCCACTCCCAGCCACGGTGACTGATTCAAGCCCCTCAACCAAAGACTCCCCTATGCCTGGTGGCCTGAAGATGAACGGCTTGACTGTGGGGAGAGCTGGCTTTCCAGGACTTCCAGTGGCATCGCCCTGTGGGATAGGTGACAAATGCCAGGAGAGTGAGGGGGTGGTGGGGAGTGGGGGAGAGGGTGGGCGTTCGGTATCACGCCCTGCAACAGTTCCTCGGCTGCTTTGATGCAACTAGGCCAGGCCTGTCAGCTCAGCAGTAAACTGCAGGGGCTGAAGGCTGCGGCTGGGAGCTCAGGGAGATGGAGCACCTCACCCACGGACACACACAGCCCACTGTCGCCACAGGTACACACAGATACATCCTAGAAGCAGGGAGACACAGCCAGCAGCAGGTGCGGGGCAGAGTGGGAAGTGTGAGGAGGCAGGTGGGGGAGCCCAGGAGAAGGAAGGGATAATTCTCCAATGCAGAGAGAAACAGAATCTACAAGGTCCAATTAATGAACTGCACCGGAATTTGAGAGCCCAGAGAACAAATCAAACAGCGAACCCATCAGTTCACCCACGTGAATAGGATTGGAAGAAGATGCAGAGATAGCGAGAGGAGATGTCTGTGTGGTGACAGCTGTACATGGTGGAGTAATCCTGGGCACTACAAAACCAATGTCCCAGAAACCCTGCTCTTCCAAACTGGAGCAGTTCCGGAAACAATTCTGCAGGTTAATCATGTGCCCTGGGAGCCCAATCACCTTCATTACTGCAAACTGCCACCTCCCACGGCAGGTAAAGGCCGTGTGTGAGAAAGTGTGCAAACCCACCAGCATGGTTCGTGACTCTGTGCAGGAGTGTGCCAATCAGCGTGCACGCAAATTCAGGCGTCAGGCTAAACTCGCAGTCAGAGGATCGCAGAACAAGTTCGGACTACGTTTCCAATGCCAGCCCTTTGTTCAGGTGATCTTGTCCATTTCTATCCCACAGCCCTGCAGCAGCCTGAGCCTTCAGTGGAAAACCACGGAAACTGCTTGCTCCAGTCCTGGCACAGGAGCTGATTAGAGGATGCATTGTATGCCCCAGGCAGACTGCTCAAACTCCTCCTATGCACCAGCACAGTCTGAACCCCGCAATCTTCTGCATTCGTGACAGCCTGGACAACTGGGTGGTTGCGCAGAGCCACTGGTGGATCCGCATCCCTGTCAGTAAACACACACACACACACACAGTACTATATGCCTGTCTGTAGAGATGGCTCCTCACCTGACCCACTGGCGTGTGGGGTGGACATGTGGGTCAGGGGGCTACCCTTCACAGAGTTGCCGATCACACTGAGGAACTCTCCCCCTCTGTGGGTGGAAGTATTCCCCGAGTTAGAAACAGGTTAGTCTGTCAGTCCACATGCATCTAATAGGTGGCCTTTGTTACAGATCACAATCAACTATTATATCACGTTGAGGAGCAGACATCAAGGGGGATGTTGAGGAGAGACGGAACGGTGCCCAAGGAGAGAAAACGAGACCGGTTCAGGGGAAGAATGAGGTTGCAGGCAGAATGTTGTAGGTGAGAAAGAGAGGGAGGGGTAAAATAGAAAGAGGAGGGATGGGCAGGTTAAAGTGTGAGAAAAAGGGCGAAGAGAAAGAGAGACCACACAAGAATAGAAAACAATAACAGTCCCATGCCCCTCCCTCTCGAAGCCTGTTTCACCATTCAACATCCTAATGGATAACTGATCTATACTGGCCACAACATGACCGCGGCTGATCCACAATGACCCAAAATGACTACAGATGATCGACACTGACTCCAACATGACCACAGCTGATCTACTCTGGACCAACATGATCACGATTGATCTACACTGGACCAACACAACCATGGCTGTTACATGCTGACCCCAACATGAACCTGGCTGATCTACTCTGGACCAACATGATCACGATTGATCTACACTGACACCAACATGACCACGGCTGATCTACACTGGCCACAACATGACCACGGCTGATCTACACTGGACCAACACAACCACGGCTGTTACATGCTGACCCCAACATAAACCTGGCTGATCTACTCTGGACCAACATGATCACGATTGATCTATTACTGGGCCCCAACGTTTGACCACAGCTGATCTACAATGGAGTAACACAACCATGGCTGATCTACACTGGCCACAACATGACCACGGCTGATCTATACTGGACCAACATAACCATGGCTGATCTACACTGACACCAACATGACCACGGCTGATCTACACTGGCCACAACATGACCACGGCTGATCTATACTGGACAAACACAACCATGGCTGATCTACACTGACCCCAACATGACCACGGCTGATCTACACTGGCCACAACATGACCACGGCTGATCTACACTTACCCCAACATGACCACGGCTGATCTACACTGGACCAACACAACCACGGCTGTTACATGCTGACCTCAACATGAACCTGGCTGATCTACTCTGGACCAACATGATCACAATTGATCTACACTGGGCCCCAACGTATGACCACGGCTGATCTACACTGGACCAACACAACCATGGCTGATCTACACTGACCCCAACATGACCACGGCTGATCTACACTGGACCAACACAACCACGGCTGTCACATGCTGACCCCAACATGAACCTGGCTGATCTACTCTGGACCAACATGATCACGATTGATCTACACTGGGCCCCAACGTATGACCACGGCTGATCTACACTTACCCCAACATGACCACGGCTGATCTACACTGGACCAACACAACCATGGCTGATCTACACTGACCCCAACATGACCACGGCTGATCTACACTGGACCAACACAACCATGGCTGATCTACACTGACCCCAACATGACCACGGCTGATCTACACTGGACCAACACAACCATGGCTGATCTATACTTACCCCAACATGACCACGGCTGATCTACACTGGACCAACACAACCACGGCTGTTACATGCTGACCCCAACATGAACCTGGCTGATCTACTCTGGACCAACATGATCACGATTGATCTACACTGGGCCCCAAAGTATGACCTCGGCTGATCTACACTTACCCCAACATGACCACGGCTGATCTACACTGGACCAACACAACCATGGCTGATCTACACTGACCCCAACATGACCACGGCTGATCTACACTGGACCAACACAATCATGGCTGATCTACACTGACCTCAACATGACCACGGCTGATCTACACTGGACCAACACAACCATGGCTGATCTACACTTACCCCAACATGACCACGGCTGATCTACACTGGACCAACACAACCACGGCTGTTACATGCTGACCTCAACATGAACCTGGCTGATCTACTCTGGACCAACATGATCACAATTGATCTACTCTGGCCCCAACTTATGACCACGGTTGACACACACTGACCTCATCTCTCACTAATTGATCTTATTCTTCTTTCTAAATAGTCCTAATTTTAATATATGAACATAATAATAAATATCCCTCCACCATCAGACTCTTGGACTCTTTTGCATTTGATTGATTTCTCTCTCTGTATTGCACAGTTTATTTACATTTCTTTATTCATACACATGTGAATGCTGTGTACAGTTTTTTACACTGCCAATTAGTAGTAATTCTGCCTGACCTACAGGAAAAGTAATCTTGGTGTTGTAAGTGATGTTGTGTATGTACTCTGACCATAAATTTGATCTCACCATGGGGGAAAAGGATTCCAAAAATTCACTCTCCTTTATACCCACCTGTTTTAAATCACCAGTCCATTAACTGTATTATGTCCACTTGTTCAAAACCCTCCAACTGGTGTCAACTCTCAACATCTCACCTGTTAAGCCCTCCTAAGAATCCAGTATGGTTTAATAATGTCACCATCCATTCTTCAAAACTCTAAGGAATGAAGCCCCAAATCGTCTAACCTCCGTTAATCGGAGAATCCTCTTATCTCAAGAGTTACCCTGGTGAATCTCCTTAAGAACAGAGGACAACACGGTACAGGACCTTTGGCCCACAATGTGGCACTGACCTATTTTTTTTAAATTTAGACATACAGGCCCTTTTAGCCCATGAGTCAGTGCCATCCAATTACACCAAATTAACCTACAACCTCTGGTACATCTTGAAGAGTGGGTGGAAACCGGAGACCCGGAGGAAACCCCCGCGGACACAGGGAGAACGTACAAACTCCTCACAGACAGTGTGGATTCCCGGCTCCAGTTGCTGAAACAATGCTGGACTAACCGCCAGGCCAACTGTGCTGCCCCGTCTACTCTACAACAATCTAACCCTTCCCTACCTAACAGCCTATTACACACCATGTTTCTTACTCCCATGTGCCTCAGAATTTTTTGAATGTCCTTGCTATGCCAGGCTCCACCACCCCGGGCAGTGTCACCCACCTCACTCGGAATAAAATCTTGGGATTGTCTCCAATGCCAGTCCTTCCATTTGGAAGTAAATCAAAACTGGGCACCATATTCCAGATATGGCCTCATCTTGTAAACCCGGAACAAAACCTAGCCATACACAGGCTGTGCTCTACGTCCACAGAAGATTCAAGAAATTTAGCATGTTACCAATCACACACAAGCCTTCTGACTCCGCCTGCACTTGCAGTTTCACTGTCTACAGTTTCACTGTGATGCCCCCTCATCCGCTGAGCTCCTCCTCATGTGTTGCTCCAGTATCTGCCTTTTTTTTTCACATCCAAACGGGACTGAAGGTCTTCTGTTCTGCCTCGTGAAAGCAGCCCACACGATAAAAGACCCACCCCATCCTGCTCTTGCTCTCTAGCTCCAGTCCTGTCAAGCAGGAGACACATCATGTTTTCCTCTCCGTTATTAGTCTGTCGAGCAAACTTCCCGTCCAGTTCTACCCGAATCTTTCCTCCGCTCACTACGATCTCCACTTTTGTCAAATTTTGCACTATCTGTTGCCAGGTAGGTTAGGTTGACCTGTCTGTATAGCGTGCAAAACGTTTTCTACTGCAAATTGCTTAGGGAGATATTAAACAATTCAAGAAGAAAAGAGAGAGAGAAGAGTTGGGGGTGATGAGTGAATAGGTGGGGGAGAGTGGGGAGGGAGGGGGGAGGGGAAAGAGGGGGGCTGAGGAGAGAGGGGGCGAGTGGGAGAGAGGGGGCGAGTGGGAGAGAGAGGGGGCGAGTGGGGAGAGAGAGGGGGTGTGGGGAGAGAATGGGGGCGAGTGGGGAGAGAGGGGGGGGTGAGTGGGAGAGAAGGGGGGGCGAGTGTGGAGAGAGTGGGGGCGAGTGGGGAGAGAGTGGGGGTATGGGGAGAGATGGGACAAGTGGAGAGATGGGACAAGTGGGGAGAGAGGTGGGGGCGAGTGGGGAGAGAGTGGGAAGAGAGAGGGGGTGAGTGGGCGAGTGGGGAGAGAGTGGGGGTGAATGGGGAGAGAGGGGCGAGTGGGGAGAGGGGGGTGAGTGGGGAGAGAGGGGGCGAGTGGGGAGAGAGGGGGCGAGTGGAAAGAAAGAGGGGGTGTGGGGAGAGAGGGGATGTGGGGAGAGGGGGAAAGTGGGGAGAGAGTGGGGGCGAGTGGGGAGAGAGTGGGCGAGTGGGGATGAGAGTGGTCGAGTGGGGAGAGAGAGGGGGTGAATGGGGAGAGAGGGGGCAAGTGGGGAGAGAGTGGGGGCGAGTGGGGAGAGAGTGGGAAGAGAGGGGGTGTGGGCGAGTGGGGTGAGAGGGGGGTGAATGGGGGGAGAGAGGGGGTGAGTGGGGAGAGAGGGGGTGAGTGGGGAGAGAGGGGGCGAGTGGGGAGAGAGGGGGCGAGTGGGGAGAGAGGGGGTGAGTGGAAAGAAAGAGGGGTGTGGGGAGAGAGGGGGTGTGGGGAGAGAGGGGATGTGGGGGAGAGGGGGGCGAGTGGGGAGAGAGTGGGGGCGAGTGGGGAGAGAGTGGGCGAGTGGGGAGAGACGGGGGTGAGTGGGGAGAAAGTGGGGGCGAGTGTGGAGAGAGTGGGGGGCGAGTGTGGAGAGAGTGGGGGCGAGTGGGGTGAGAGGGGGTGAGTGGAAAGAGGGGGTGTGGGGAGAGAGGGGATGTGGGGAGAGGGGGCGAGTGGGGGAGAGAGTGGGGGCGAGTGGGCAGAGAGTGGGAAGATAGAGGGGGCGAGTGGGGAGAGAGTGGGCGAGTGGGGAGAGAGAAGGGTGTGAATGGGGAGAGAGGGGGCAAGTGGGGAGAGAGGGGGTGAGTGGGAAAAGCAGAGGGGGCGAGAGGGGACGAGAGGGGGCGATGTGGGAGATAGTGGGGAGAGAGAGGGGTCGAGAGAGTGAGGGCGCGAGTGGCGAGAGAGTGGGGAGAGAGAAGGGGTGAGTGAGAGAGGGGCAAGTGGGGAGAGAGGGGGCGAGTGGGGAGAGTGGGGGCGTGGGGAGAGAGAGGGGGTGAGTGGGGGAGAGGGTGATGGGAGAGAGGG